>NC_056744.1:550777719-551010219 GCF_019279795.1 Protopterus annectens
GGCTAAAATATTTTGGAAGAGTTCTTACTCTAATACCATGTTACACTTCACCAGTGCCCATCCTGGGCACCAGAAAAGAGGGGTAGTCAAGGGGCAACTTGTGCGCGCTGCTCGAATGGTAACCGACGATTAACTATTTTTAGAAGAATGTGAGTTCATTAAGGGATTGTTCCTACATAGAGGTTACCCAGACAAGTTTATTCATGACCTGGTCACTGAGGTCCATACTAAAAGGTATGGGGGTGTTTATAAACCTAGTTTACAAAGTAGTTCGTTCACAAGTTGTTCACTAGAACATCCATCTCCAGTTATGCCTGAAGTCTTTTTAGACAGCAAGAAAGTTGACACTTCTATCTCTTTCATCACTAATTACAGTGCTGAGATTCACCTAATTAAGGAGGTGGTTGTCAAGAACTGGAGTATTTTTCTTGTGTGATGATGCCTTACAAGCTAAGTTTGGCATTTTGCCTAGGTTTATTTATAGGAGGGGTGACAACCTCAAACGGATATTAGAAACAAAAAAGGACACTCGTGTTAGAACAGAGGGCACTTTCAAATGTGAGAGTTGTAACATGTGTAGGCATATTGCCACTGGTTCGAGCTTTAAAATTGCTGGGTCTTCTTTCTCCACGGTTGGTAGATTCAACTGTAAATCTCAATCGGTTGTTTATTTGGCTTGCTGCCAGTCTTGCCCAGCATTTTATGTGGGCAAGACTGACAGAGGTTTTAATGAAAGACTCTATGAGCATTTATACTGTATTAGGAAAAACAAGTGTGAAAATGCTTTGGCGAAACATGTTAATGACCACCCTCAGCATAGTTTTACTTTTAGGGTGTTAGGACAGGTTTCCTTTGACATCAGGGGGGGTCCTTTTCAACTATTATTAGAGCGCCTAGAAGTGATTTGGCAGCTGAAACTCTGTTCTTATAGACTTCCAGGTCTCAATGACAGAGTAAGTTTAGCTTGCATTTTGAAACTTAGAAGCATGCAGAGGTAATGTTATCATGAGTATTTTTCACTTACTATTTTTTACTTTTTATCTTTTGTCATTAAAAAGGTTTTATATACGTTTTTTGTTTTTTAAATATTATGTTCATACATATTTCCACTTTGTTTTGGTTTTAAAACACATTTTCCATGGATTTGACTGTTGTATGCAGTAGTACTTTAAGAAGTTTTGAGATCAGCTTTTTCCCACACATTGATGTCAGTGAGTTTCAACCAGTTGGTTGGTCCATTCAAATGTATCATGTGTTGTTAATTGTGTATTTAAGGAGTTTTTTACATTTGCTACCTTTTGATGTCTGTCTGAAGAAGTTTAGTTTTTTGAACGAAAAGTGGATGTTAATAAAACACTTAACATTGGACTTTTTGCTGCTGGTTCTGCTGATGTGGATTTTGTTTTAGCTATGAGACTCCCTAAAGTGTGAAGGGGCTATATATCTGTGTGTGTGTGTGTGTGTGTGTGTGTGTGTGTGTGTGTGTGTGTGTGTATGTGTGTGCATGTGTGTGTGTGAGTGTGTGTGAGTGATGAAGAGTGATTACGACAGCTATGAGATTCCCTAAAGTATGAAGGGGCTATATATCTGTGTGTGTGTGTGTGTGTGTGTGTGTGTGTGTGTGTGTGTGTGTGTGTGTGTGTGTGTGTGTGTGTGTGTGTGTGTTTGTGTGTATGTGAGGAGGTGGGATTATGACAGCTATGAGATTCCCTAAAGTATGAAGGGGCTATATAGCCATCTGTGTGTGTGTGTGTGTGTGTGTGTGTGTGTGTGTGTGTGTGTGTGTGTGTGTGTGTGTGTGTGTGTGTGTGTGTGAGCACGAGAGATTACGACAGCTATGAGATTCCCTAAATTATGAAGGGGCTATATATCTGTGTGTGTGTGTGTGTGTGTGTGTGTGTGTGTGTGTGTGTGTGTGTGTGTATGTGTGTGCATGTGTGTGTGTGAGTGATGAAGAGTGATTACGACAGCTATGAGATTCCCTAAAGTATGAAGGGGCTATATATCTGTGTGTGTGTGTGTGTGTGTGTGTGTGTGTGTGTGTGTGTGTGTGTGTGTGTGTGTTTGTGTGTGTGTGAGGAGGTGGGATTATGACAGCTATGAGATTCCCTAAAGTATGAAGGGGCTATATAGCCGTCTGTGTGTGTGTGTGTGTGTGTGTGTGTGTGTGTGTGTGTGTGTGTGTGTGTGTGTGTGTGTGTGTGTGTGTGTGTGTGTGTGAGCACGAGAGATTACGACAGCTATGAGATTCCCTAAATTATGAAGGGGCTATATATCTGTGTGTGTGTGTGTGTGTGTGTGTGTGTGTGTGTGTGTGTGTGTGTGTGTGTGTGTGTGTGTGTGTGTGTGTGTGTGTGTGTGTGAGGCAACAGCTATGAGATTTCCTAAAGTATGAAGGGGCTATATATATGTGTGTGTGTGTGTGTATGTGTGTGTGTGTGTGTGTGTGTGTGTGTGTGTGTGTGTGTGTGTGTGTGTGTGTGTGTGTGAGGAGGAGGAGGGATTACAACAGCTATGAGATTCCCTAAAGTATGAAGGGGCTATATATCTGTGTGTGTGTGTGTGTGTGTGTGTGTGTGTGTGTGTGTGTGTGTGTGTGTGTGTGTGTGTGCGTGCCTGTGTGTCTATGTGCGTGTGTGTGTATAAGCAAGGGAAATGTAAATCACTAACCTTGCTATTCTGAATCAATCAGCTAAGAGATACAGTTAAGTATCTTAGCTCTTGGAAATGCATACTAAATTGGAGAGCTATTCTATCTTTATGTGGGTAAAGGAATTAACTCTCCTAAATTTTTACTAAGGAGGTGAAGGAGAGATCACAGGGATTTACTATAATGGCACGTTATACAGAACAAGGGGATATTACAATGAGTCTAGGACAAATAAATAAAATAATGGGAAATAGCTTACATGGGAGAATACAAACCAACAAGACACAGAATAAGGATAATCTTCAAAGGTACTTGAAGCTGAAGAAGGTACCCCAGAGAAAGCAATTAGATTGGGGAAGGAAATTTTAAAGATGAGATAAGAGGGGTAATTCAGGAATGATGGAGGATTAGATAGGATAAATGCAGAATTTTATAAAGCTTGTAGTGAAATGATAGTATACTGGGTTCACAGACTATACATGCATACCTCTCAACGTCTTGGAGCAAGAAATCTGGAGAAAGCCATCAATAATGGGCCCACAAATTCCCCAAAATAGGGACACATTTTAAATATTGCTCTTACAAACTTAGAAAATTGATAGAATAACAGGTATTGCATTAGCATGAATTTTCTGAAGGGTATGGAGTCTGAAACTTAAATGTCTGTCATTATTTGCTGACATTAACTCTTAATGATTTGTCAGAAACCACAATTTTATGTGAAACAGACCAAAAATGTTGTGCAGAAATTTGGACAGTCTGCAAATATCTGTACAGTGGAGAGGTATGTATACATGGAAGCAGAAAAAGAAGGTGAAATTTGCACACCCTTTTCTAGAAAACAATGTTACAGACTAATTTCCCTGCAGAATTTGGAAATTGACATGTTTGCCAAAGTTCTTTCTAAAATAACAGAACTATTTCTTATTAGAATAATATCAGACTTTCTGCAGGGTTTTGAGAAGGGTAGTGTACTAGTCTTAAATTTGGTTAGCATACGGATAAAAGTCCAGACATTTGCTTCCTCAGAGCAAAGAGCCATGCCAGCCACGTTTAGATTTTTAAAATGCATTTGACATTATTATGCGGGACTATATCTGAAAAGTGCTATAGGCCTTTAAGTTTCTGGAGGAATTTGACAGGACATGCAAGTTATTCTATAATGTCCAATCAATGAGGGTTCTCACTAATGGGATTCCCTCACAAAATATTCTACTCAAGGATGGAATAAGACATGCATGCCTGTTATCCTCATTATATTTTCTTTTGTCTTGATATGAGCACTTAGGAGCAGGAACACATATATAGATATACACATCTCAAAGGGGGACTATATAGGTCAGTAAATTTTATTGATGATTTTATGGTATGGGTGACAGATTCCATTAAATGGTGGAATGACATTTCTCAAGAAATTCAGAACTTGTCAGATGTCAGGACTATATTTAAATATGGAAAAAATGTAAATTTTCCCATATATAAACCCCTCCTGTGAATTACAGTTGAGAGGTCATACCAGTTCTTGCCGAAAATGATTCAAGAAGTTAAATCCTTCTAGATAGTTGTGACTTCTGAAATATGGTATATGATTGACCAAAATGCTAGCCCAGCTCTAGAACAGCTGAAGGAGAAGTGTTGGAAGTGGAAAGAGCTAAAATTACCTCTCATGAGTAAAATCATGATTGCTAGAATGTTTTACTTTCCCAACTTTATTTTGTTTGAGTTAGACATTTAAACCAGCTTAAATTCGCAAAGTCTGACAATAAATTTTAAATCACAGTGATGGATTATATATAGGAGTCTAAATAACCTGGAAGAGGCAGATGAAAGTTGCTCACAATTAAATCAAAAGGGGGCCTTGGGGTCTCAGATTTGATAGATTACATGGCTGTAGCAGTGAGTTGGTAGTATTACAAAGCTAGGGGGCCTCAAGAAGCTGAACCCGTGTGGCATGAAACAGAGATCTATGACACATGGTATCTCAGAGGAGTCTGTGGAATGGGTCCCACAGGGTATAGAAGACAGGATGAACAAGAAGTGCTTTAAAACCTTATTAGTTCTAACAGCATGTAGTTGGGATTCAGGATATGGAGAATCGAGAGAGGCAAAATTAAAAATAATAATTTATACCGTCAGAATTGATGAAAGTAGGAATAGTGTTTTTTAATAGTCTATTAAACCTGGAAACCATGAAACAATTATCTTATAACAAGGTGGCCAACATGACAATAAAGTTACTCAGATGGTGACAATACACCAAGTCAGGTCTCTGATGGGTGGACTAGGACAAGCTATCAGGGAAAAAGAATACAAAGCATTGCATTATCTGCACAGTGACACTGAGCAAAGGAGAGATTTAAAGGATCTCAAAGAGGGAAGGGAGAGAGAAAGCTTAATTGTTCCTTGTCAGAGTCCCTGTGGAAGGATGTCTTGGCTTGGACCTACAATTATAGACTTCCCACAATCTCAAATTTTACAGTCTTAAAGCTAAGTCTGCATATGGTAATTATCCTGAAAGCAAGCATATGACAGGGGCTGGTCATCTTCAGATGTATTTTTGAAATAGAGGCAAGTAATGGAGGATACTTACACAGAGCTTGGAATTGCAAGATGGGTAAAGCCATGTGGAAGGGACCATTCTTGCAACAAGTATGGCCATAATGGCTGCCTTACTGGATGCCATGGACCCACTCTTTTGGCTGCCATGGACTGGTAGGCAAAGACTAGTTCTGACTCATATAATTAATAGACTGCACAGTTAATTATAGGGCATATAGGAGTGATGTTTAAAAAGTGGAAAACTTCTCATCTGTAACAGAAAAAAATCAATTAGTGATGTACTTAACTAAAATTAAGACGCATGTTTTTAGATGAGTTAATTATATGGAATTTGATGAATATAGTTGTATTTTCATATATTAATAATTATTAATAAATATTCTAGGTGTGAGATATGCTTCAGTGTGAGATATGCTACAGCATCAAGAAGAAGCGATTGCTTACCCTGAAAAAGAATTTAGAGAAGGTATAGAAGTTAAAGTGATATTGTCCTATAAAAGGAAAGGAGATTCTTTTTGTCATGCTAAGCTGTTATAGACTGATGTGGAGCAGGAAAAGGTAAAGACAAGCAAAGAATCTTTAAAATACTTACCCTGGGATTCATTAACACTTACGTTAAGTGTACACCATTCTGACTGAACAGAAAACATAAGTATAAATCACAACTTCTTCCTCCGAATTTTGTTTTTCTGCTGATTTTCTTGCAGCCTTAAATAGTGAGGAGGAGTCAAAAAGGTTACCACAAAGTGTAGACTAGATGTACACAGAGAGTAATCTTTTTGACTGAGTAGAAAGAGCAAAAAATGTGGTGGAGATGTTCTTGAATACAGATTGTGCACACTTCCCTAGGTGGGAGGGTGGTGTAATGGTTAAAGTGTTTGCCTTCCAAACACAAGGTGCACGGTTTGAGTCTCACAAGGGATAATTGGCTAGGCTTAAAATGGTTCGCAAGGGCAGTTAGCTTAGTAGTAATCTATGAACCTATGAACCTATTCATTAAACTCAGTAGAGGTTTAGAGCAAAGCCTTCATGGAGTTTATGTTTTTGCATGATGAGCAGCAGTGCTAACTACATATGCATGCAGCCCGTCGTGCTTATATGAATACATGTGCCGTTTTGTGGCCAGCAGCAATGTCTTATACCAGGAAATAGTGTAAAGTAGCACAAACACCTGCAGACATGCAAACCATTTATCTATGAGCAGACTAGTTCTGTGGGATTGAGCAAACAGCCACAATGACTAACAGGGTTTAACATTAGGCAATGAATACAGTTCTAATACAATAGAGGAAAGTGTAGTCAGTGCAGAGTAGTGTACAAACCTGTGTTAGGCATACTAAATAAATGTTTTGTCAGTGATCAGCAAGGGCACATAGACTGCCATTATAAATACTTATTCATGGCAAGAGTGTGTATTGAAAAAGGCCACACACATGAATTGTTGGAATGAAAACAGGGGAAGAGGACAGGTGAAACACGGTAATGTACATTAGATAACAGCATGTCAATGTACATGCACCACAAATATATGACAGGTGTAGCATGAACAGTAATCACATATCTACATGATGCAGTATGTTCTGCTGTTTATACCCCCTGTGAGAGTATAGACATATCCTCATGCAGTTATTATATATTATGTGACTATCACACAAGGGGATGTATCAATAGAGAAGATTTTTTGTGATATAAGCATCCTGACATAATCACTGAAGAGGGCATTTATCAAGGACGGTATATGCAATAGAGGGTAGGTGCATACTGTGAAGAAGTGCAGAATGAGCTGCCTGCACATGAATGTAATGTCAGCATAGATCTCAGCCAAGGGAGACACATAACAACAAGATAAATACAGAAGCACACAGTCATAGACAATATCAGAATAATATCACTGTTACTCTATGTCATTGACAGAACGTATGTGATTGTGAGTTGTTATACATGGATCTGCAAGAACAAACTTGTACAACTGTCATCTGTCAGTAATCTCTAAGGGAAATCAAGCACACCCTCCTCAGAAATTAACATCTTTTGCAGATGTTAAGAGGGACACTGTTACACCTGTATTTTATATTACTAGCAGTCCTGGCTAGTTGACAGGATTGTATGACATATATATGCCGCAATTCACACGTTCATAAATGTAACCCATAACATCAATGCCCTTAATCAGGTATGTATTTACTGTGTGCATCACTGGAACACGTATCACACATGCATCTTGTATTATAACCCCTTGAGGGGGGTCCTGCACTGTCAACTCCTAATCATTATGCATCAAAAAGAATACTTAGGTAGAGTTGATAAGGTGTGTGGGAGCTCACTGTGGCAGAAGTGGTACACTTGAGTAACTCATCCCTGGAATATGTGTTGGGAGGTACATGCAAAAGAGTGCATTATATTCAGTTACTGGTTTGCTGATTATATTCAATGACTGGTTTGTTGAGATGTGACAAAAAGGGGACTCTAATGCCCCGTGATGTGAATGTCCTGCACATATGCAGGAGTTGTGCTACCTCCAAGGGATTAGTCACCACTGTGGGCATATGCTGGTGGATGTTCCGCAGGCCATCTACCTGAGTACACAGGTCACATACCACTTGCTCTGCTCATAGGGGTGAGCTGTCTATATTGTAATTATCTTGTGTATTTGCTTTCATAAAGGAACTAACCCCCCCCCCCCCATGATTTTGACAACAATCCTTTGTGTGTGTGTTAATACTTTCTACATTATACCAATACAAATCTTGGATATAATGATTTTCCACAATTTGCAATCCTCCATAAAGCTGGTTACACAAAGGATCTGTAAATTATTATTGACGTCTGAGACTAAAATACTGAACAAGAAAGGGCCTAGTACAGAATCCTAAGGTTCAGACCTGGTTACTGGACTCCAGACAGAGGTGACTTCACACACTTTGAAATTATCTGTCACATGTGTGAACCAGTTGGCCAGCCCTGGGTGATGTAGGTGTATATGCCCACTTGAGACAGTTTCTCTGTAATATCTGAGTGGAGATTTGTGTCAAATGCCTTGGCCAGTTCAAGTTATGTGAGATGATAGTGTTTTCTTCATATATGCCCTTGGTGACCTTCCTGAAGACATCAGACAGATGTAACAGACATGTTATAGCCTTAACAAATCAGACATGTGTTTATTACAAAGTCAGGAAATTACCGATGTCCTTTTTGATAAGGTCCATGATAGTTTGTTGCTCTATCTCACAGAGGAGGAGAGTCAGGAGTATGGGTCTATAACTACATGCATTAGGTGATGGTCCCCCCAGTCAGATGGATGCATGTTGCTGTACAGCTTTCTATGAGAGCATAGGTTGTCTGGAGGCTGTGTTAAAGTAGTGATCCGACTGTGTCTTCAAGATCCTGCTATAGACAACCTGTGATGTTTTCAGGGTCCCTTGATTCTGTGTTATTAGCTGTAGAGAGTGAACAGATGAGTTGCTCTTCTGAGAGTAAAAACTGAGTAATATTTGCATGTATACTTTGGCTGATGGCCAATGGCAACAGTGGGGTAAGGTGTGAGACAGACTGTCAGCTAACAGATTGTCCATTTACTCTGAATGAATATATCTTGTGGCATCCGCAAACAGTTCTGTGTTTAGTTGTGTATATCCCACTAACATTTCATATTTATTGAAATAAATGATTTGTGAAAATACCTACAAGCAGAACCTTGGCCATGCATCACATTCCACATACTGGTACTGTTCACACAGTATGTCCAAATGTCACGTAATTACATCAATTGCACAACATGTGCATATATGCTGTGTTTGAGCAGTCTGATACCATATAAGGACATATTACAGATCATTTTTTTGTGGCTCATGAAGAACATTTCCTGACACAGATGGTAATAGTCACACAATGGTGCTGCTGACCATCTAAACAATCCTTGTGAATAGCAACACAACTGCACATACAATAAATTCCACAAGGATGCCATTGAATCAAAAGATGTGATAGTGTTGTGTATATCACAGCATTACAACATGTTTATGAAACAAGACTTGCGCACATGTAATCAGTATCAGTTTATATTGATGCCTGTCAAAAAGGATTCCAAGATGGCAGGTATACACATGCACACCTGTGCTACACTGCAAGTGTCACTGTGATGGTGAAATGAGAATTGTGTAAAATGTTGATCTGTTCCACTGCAACAACACATGCCCTAATAAGTCAACAATACACATAAAAGTGTATCATACCATGTCAATAGTTCTCAGGAGGGATATTACTATAGCTGTTACCATACCTCTCAACCTCTTAGAGCAATAAACTGGACAAAACCATAAATACTGGGGGGACAAAGGCCCCAAAATAGGGGCACTTTTTAAATATTGCTCTTACAAACTTCAACATTTGCTAGAATAGAAGGTTTTGCATTAGCATACATTTTCTCAAGGGTATGAAGTCTGAAACTGAAATGTCTGTCATTATTGTCTGACTTCAACCCTCGATGATTTGCCACAATTTTATGAGAAACAGACCAAAACTATGAGGCAAAAATCTGGACATTTTGTGAAAATCCGTATAGTTGAGAGGTATGCCTGTTATAGAAGGACCATGTAATGAAATGGCAACAGCAGCCATCAATACATTAGCTCAAATAAAATATTGTAATACCCTCTTGTAGCCATACTGTACATCCACAACTCAACATAGCCCATGTCAATGACAGAAACAGTGACATGTCAAATGTTCATAGGGTCATAGGACATTGCTAGGCTAATGACCAACATCACATAAATCCTAGCCAGTATTATACCATGTAAAACAAACTCCCTATATCCATATAATGGATGATTGTCCATATAATGGATGATAGTAAGACTATTGTGCATATGTGTGTATTTGTTGGATTGCATTACATACTGCAACTGTTCATATGGGACATGTGCACCACACCATGACACAATTAGCAATCACACATGCAGTGGTCTGGAGATGGCTTGCTGAGGCTCATGAAAGGACTCTGTTTCATGATATGTGCATGAATATTTCACATGAGGACATCCTCCACTCCTTTTTTTAATTTCTCCAAATCTTTTGGGCTTCTGATACCATGATGGGAATGGACCACATTTTAAGTCAAAGTACGATTAAAGTTCATGAAATTAGTATTGTTTCACTCTTTGATGTCAGCCAGTAGTACTCTTCGCAGCACCTGCAATGTGCCCAGTAATGACTCCTTCTGCAGTTCGTATGGAGTCACATGTATTGGTAGCATATCTAAATGCAATTGTAGACTCTTTTATAAGACCTGTTGCTCCTACTACTATCGGAACTGTCTGGGTATCTTTCTTCCACATTGCTCTTGTTTCTGCCTGCAAATCCTGATATTTTATGACTGTAGTCACTGGGTATGGCAATTTCAATGATCAATGCTACTTTTGTCTACAATTTTTGGACCACTATATCCAGTTTTCTAGCATCTATCTTTTGAACTGTTGGTAATGGATGATCCCATGTGATATAGACTTCTTCATTTTCTATGATTCTTTGTGGCTCATGTTTTCAGTGTTTCAGCCACTTCAATACCATAATGTTTACATAATTCACAATGCAGCAGTCTTGCCACATTATTATGCCTTTCATTATACAGCCCTTCTGCCATTAGTATGTTGCAAGCAGCAACGAGGTGTGCAACTATTTTCAATTCTGTTTTACAATTACAAAACCTACATTTGTCTGTTTCTCCCAAATGTTCAATGGACTTTGTAAAGCAATGTGTAAGCAGCCTACTGTCTTGGGCCATCAGTATTAACTTTTCATCTCTTGGTTTGAATTCACCTCTCCATCAATATGAGATTCTTCCAGAAATTTTCTATACTTGCAACTATATTTATGCTTTTCCACATTTTTTGCCTTCTCATCTGGTCCTTTGCCTTATATTCTTTCTTTTGTTTTTTGGCACATTCAGTTTCTGCCTGATTTTTATCTACTTCTGGTTCGATTTCCATTTCTGCTTGATGCCGATATGCTTCTGCTAGATTAAGCAGAGAAGTCATCTTAGATTTATTCTCCTCATGTTTCAAAACTTTCACTATGTTTGGGTCTTGTGAGGTCAGCAGATATGTGTGAAGTCCCACAATTGCAGATCTATATATATAATCAATTTCAAGGAGGCCCATCCCTCCCTCTGAAGGGGGAATATATAATCTTGGTATGCACTGATTTTTATAAATCATTTAGTGAGCATGAAGCATCCTTCTTGTTTTCCTATCTAATCCATCTAACACAGTTTGGGGCCAGTCAATCACACCAAAACTGGACAGGAAGAGAAATTGGTTTATAGCTTCAGTTTTGTTCCTAGATGTCAGTGCTGTTTCCAGGATTAATTTAAGTCTTCTGAATATTCCTTACTAAGTTTTATTCACATCTGTTCATGTTTTACTGTTGATCCTTCATCAATTCCCAAATATTTATAGACTGCTTCTCACCCAAGTTCTTTTATATCACATCTTTGTCCCAAACTGATGTTTTCCTGATGTTGCAGTTTTCCTGCTTTAAAGGTTGCTTTTGCACATTTATCAAGACCAAATGACATTCTTATATCATCTAAAAATGTTTTGACAACTCGCAGTTATACTTTCAGTTCCTCATCTGATGAGCTATACAGTTTTAAATCATCGACAAAGAGAAGATGAGAAGTCTTTACACTTGTTGGTTTCTAGGAGCCAAATTATAGCTATGGCCTAAGATGTTAAGTAGACAGCTTAATGGGTAAAGGGCAAGGCAGAATAGCAGCGGTGACAGTCACCCTGGAATATCCCACTTTGAATTTTTATGCCTTGGATAATAATTTGTCCTTTATAATGGCTTAATTGCAAAGTGGTCTGCCACTGTTTCATGATCACTGTAATGTAGTCGATTAGTGTAAGGTGTATCTTATACATTTTTAAGCACTCTTTTATCTTCGTATCTTCTAAGTTTTTCCACCTGTGCTGAAAATTTTAGTTTGTTATTTGCGATAGTGCATGATAGATCCTGGTCTATTCTAATAATGCACATTGCTTTTATCACATCTATCTTTCTTAGCATTTTTGTTGATCTGTTCCCTCTTCTATAGTCTTCTAACAGTGACACTTCTTGTCTTAACTGCTTTATTCCTTTCTCTATTAGATATTTCCATGATGGTATTCGATTTCTCCCCTTTTTTTCCCCTCACTACCCTGTATTTTTGTGGTAGGACTTTATTAGTTATTAATTTAGCTGCACAGTAATATATCCTGTTTACTTCTGTTATATCACATGGATCTTTATGAACAGCCATAATTATTGTGTTCATTTGTTTTATCAGACTTCTGACTTTTTGGGTTTTATTAACAAACCGCAGCACAAATATGAATAGGACATGCTGGAGGGACAGATTCATAACCCAGAGGCTTCCCGCACTCTGGAACAGGATACCTGTCCATGTTAGGCAGAGACCCTCACTGACTCTCTTCAAGAGAAATCTGGACGAATGGATGGGTGATCGTAGGTTTACCCCGGGGGTCATCTCTGTGTCATTGCTAGATAGAGCCACAGTAAACTAAATTTAATTTAAATTGTACACTTTTATATCATTACATGGGGTGGCAAAACCACATACACTTTGGCTAGGCTTATAAATACCCTAGGGCAGATAGCCTAGTACTATACTATGAAACTATGAAACTATTAACCTTCTGCAGTCTATTTCTTTCATTGATCTTCATATATCTGTCTATGTCTGTTAAATCAAGCAACTCTTCTCTTAGCTCATTTTCTTCCAAACTGAGGGCACATCCCTTGTTTTCCAATTCTTGTAGGCATTCTATAGAAGGTTGTATAGCATCTTTTTGTGGCACATTCTCTTCAATTTCATCCTGTGCCATCCATTGCTCTGACATATGGAAACTCACTGGCCAATCACTCCTCAACATTAACTGCATCAGAGTTTCCAGTTTCCTGTTCTTTCCCTTGCTGTCAAGCTTCAAGTGGAAGTTTATACTGGTTTCCTATGGAAGACTCCCAATTATCTTCGCATGGCACCTGACCATTTGCTTCCTGTTCCACTGGTTTCCCCTTAATTTGGATATACATCACTCTATCCTGTTGTGGTGCTTTCTGAATTAGATTTTCTACACTGAATCCTTCATTTTGCAGGTACTCCATAACCTCAGTTTCTATTTCTTTAACTTCTCCATTACTAACCTCCTTTTCTACTTTCCCCTTTGTCTTCATGTTTTTTGTATTGTAAAGTTTTCCATGTCCAGATTCATTTGCCTGTATTTCTCTTCAAATATCTTTTGTGTTGCTCTTTTTGTATTGGTTGATTTTGCTTTCTCCGTTGCATATGTATTACACCATGTTAAATCTCTCTTTCTTTCCCATGTCCATATTTCTTCTTCAGATGTTTCCTGATCTTCCTGTTTCTCTCTACTTTGGGGACTCACAAAATCCTGCTGTGATGTAACCTGTGTTAGACCTTCTACACCAAATCCTTCACTTCACAGGAACTCCATAACTTCAACTTTTATTTTTTAACTTCTACTTTACTAATCTTCTTTCCTGCCTTCCATCTTTGTGATATTATTTTTATTGTGAAATTTTCCATATCTGGATGCCTTTGCCTGTATTTTTCTTTGCATCTTTGGGGCTGCCTTCTTTACATTGATCAATTGGGCTTTTTCCTTTGCATAAATATTACACCATATTAAATCTCTCATTCTTTCCCATGTCCATATTTCTTTTTTTATACTTTTCAAATATCTCTTTGATTTATTATTCATATTTTTGCATTTCCTCAGTTGCTTCTTTTTCCAAACAGATCAACGTTTCTTGATCTATGTACTGTTTTTCACAAATCTGTTATATTAATGAACTCAAATTTTCATTTGAAGCTTCTGACAGTTTCTCTTGTGGAATTATTTTTCTTTCCTCTAATTTCTTTCATAATCATTTTATATATATTGCGGGCTTTTTGCATAATAGTAACAATACATAATTTTTTTCTTATCTTCAATAGTCCACTTTATCATTTTTATGGCTCTTCTTTGGCCTATCAGTTTTTGTGATTTTTGTGGACTACTACTTCCTTCTACAGCAGGAGGGCCATCCTCCACCTGGGCTTGGCCTGGCCCCATTGTAGTAATGTTTCCATATTTTGAGGATTCTACACATCATCTTTTCCAGTCCTGGCACCAGTGCGCCTACCAAGATTGGGCACTTTTTTATCCTGGGTCTTGTGCACCCAGCTATCATTTTTGTTTTTGACCTACTTCTTTCCATGATGTATGCTATATATCAATGTTGCCTTGGTGAGATTTTGTGAAAACAAGGTCCACCTCATGAAGGTACTCGCCAAGACTTGAGAATGAATTCAATTTCAGCACTAAACACTCCTTTGCTTGCTGACATTTCATCTCTCCATTCAGACCCCCACTCCTCTGCAAGAAGGATGCCATGTGGCCAGAGGAAAGAGTAGGATGGTGGAATACCTCCCAGCTGTCCAGATTTTCCCAGAATGTCCAGATTTTTTACTTATATTTGTATTCTGCTTCTCAAAAAATTGCAGTTTTCTGGCAAATCACTAGCAAAACACTGAGGCCTGAAGTCAGAAAAATAATAAATTGTCCCTATTTTGGGGCTTTTGTCCTCCCATTATTTGTGGCTTTGTCCAGATTTCTTGCTCTAAGAGGTTGAGAGGGTATGTGGTAGATGCATGGGGCTGCATTAAATGTCCTACTAAGTTGTAGTGAAACGAAGAGCGATTCCAAAGATCATACGATGACCGTAATGTACCACCAACCACACACATACACACACATACACACACACACACACACACACACACACACACGCACACACACGCACACACACACACACACACACACACACACACACACACACACACACACACACACACACACACACACACACACACACACACACACCAGTAGATTGGGCCTGATTTGAACATTACACCTGTGTAGGTACAGAAGATGAATGCCATCAAATGTAACACTAGCACCATCATATATGTCTGACTTTTACATTGTCACATTGCACTTTATGGTTTATGATAATATCATTGTACACTGAGAAGAATATGTTGGGAGGATTGTGTGACATCAACGTGTAGTCACGTCTCTGTGTAAGATTGTCTCAGAGGTGACATTTGGATATATATATATACACTCAAGTTGCCTGCTGTCAGATTAGAACCCTTGTATATCTAGGTAAAGTAGCTTGAAAACACAGTAGTTATGGTTTCTGCAACAGAGCAGGTTTGTCTTGAATGTTGTGAGAGTACAAGTTGTACAGGATAACATCATCATTGTATGTTGCAAGAAGATGTTTGGAGGATAGACTGACATAGCGGTGGACACACACATTCTAACATTGCTAACATACTGATTGTTAAATGCATACACAAACTATTTCCTCACAGTGAGAGTAAAACCATTACCTATCTACAGAGCACAGTACTTAATGCAAGCACCACAGCACAAGCTTGATTTTCATTGTGTCAGACAGCACTTTATGACTGATACCAGGGTGGAAGATTGGCATACTGGTTAAGGTCCTCACCTTAGAGGTACAATGTGCAGAGTTTGATCCTTTGGAATGACCCACAGCAACAGCTAGCCTGCTACTAATTTATAACTTATGATCCTATGTATAACTTTAAACACAGTAACTAAAATAGGAAAAATATAAAACTATCTGACCTATAAATTATTACTTATGAAAATAACAATTGACTTCCTTCCTATAGTAGACCAGAGGAATAAAGTGAGGTATAGGGAAAGATGACTGTAGAGATCTTCGGGTAGATGAGAGGTTGGCATAATGGTTAAATTGTTTACTTTACAGATACAAGGTGCACAATTTGATTCTCACATGGGGTAACTGTCTAGGCTTAAAATGACCCACAAAGGCAAGTAGCCTAGTACTAATCTATAACCTGTGAAAATCAGCAGTGTCTGGTCAGAAGAAGATGGTAGTAGGAGTGTCTCAGATGCTGGCCTAAAAGGTTTCTTGAATGGCAACCAAGTGAACACAAATCCACACTCACTAGTTAACCACAGTGAGAGTAGAACCCCTACCTTTTATACAGCACAATATTTAATGCACACACCACAGATCAAGTCTGATATTTATAGTGTCAAACAGCACTTTATAGCTAATGACATCAGCAGTGTCTAGTCAGAAGAATATGGTAGTAGGAGTGTCTCACATGCTGGTTAAAGAATGTCTCTTGAATGTGAACACACACACACACATGCACACCAGTTGACTGTAGTGAGATTAGATCCCCTCCCTAAGTACACCAGCTAGAAAAACCAAGTACTTAATAAAAGTGCCCCTGCACAGGTCTGATATTTATAATGCTGCTGGACAGTTTATAGTTGATGAGATCATAGGTTCATAGGTGTGTACTAGGCTAATGGGCCTGGAGCCTTTACAAGCCTAGCCCATAGATTTGCCCTGGCTTTGTGCTGCCCGACATTAGTTCCCAGTGCCTCTATCGAGTAGAGCCACTGGAATGATCCCCAGGGTGAACTTTCTATTTCCCATCCACTCATCAAGATTTCTCTTAAAGAGGGCCAGTGAGGTGCTCTGCTTGACATGCATGGGAAGTCTATTCCAGAGCATAGGCAGTCTCTGGGTTAATGAACCTGTCCCTCCAGCATGTTCTGTTGATTATGGTAATGAGGTTAAGGTCTCTGGAGTGTGTGATGTGGAGGGATTGGAATTTCTTTAGATGTAGCATTTCTAACAGAGCTGGGTCAGACATGGCTTTGTAAGTCAAGCAGAGATCGCCTCTTAGTATGTAATATGAGACAGAGAAAAACTGGAGTTTTTTGAGTCTGTCCATGTAGGACATGTGTTTAAGGTCTAGGATCCTCTTTGTGAGGTACTTTTGTGGCCTCTTCAGCTGTTGCAGGTGTCTAGTGAGGTAATGCCAAATGGGGCATTATACTCAATGATTGGTCTAACGAGGGAAGAGTAGAGAGAGACGATAACCTCTTTCTTCCTGGATGCAAAACCCTTGGTAATGAGATGTGCCACATAGAATGACTTTCTGACCACAGTGGCATGGTGGTGGTTGAAGGAGAGGTTACTGTCAACCTGTGTCCCCTCTCTTATAATGCCTTCAGTGTTCAGTGGACTACCATCGATGTGGTAATTTGTGGGAACTGGGTTTTTCCCAAAGGGGATGACGATGCATTCTTTGGCACTACGCTTAAGCCTATGGCTTTGACAAAAGTTGTTTGTCTCAGTGAGGCCTTTCTAAAGAATGTCTGCATCACTTGGAGAGTTAATAATGGCTCCCAGCTTGAAATTGTCTGTGAACTTGGTCAGCCAGAGTCCCCTCATGTTGGCCTGGACTTCTGAGAAGTAGATGTCAAACAGGAGAGGATAAAGAACCAATCCTTGTGGGATTCCACTCATGACTGGTGACAGTCTGACTTGGAGTCTGCTACTTTCACACTGTGGAATCTACCTGTGAGCCAATTTGCAACCCATCTAGTGATATAGGGGTTGCTGCTTAGTTTGGTGAGTCTATCTATAATTCTTGAGGGGGAATGGTATCAAAGGCTTTGGCCAGATCAAGGTAGGCTGCATGAACCACCTTGCCCTCATCCACACCTCTGGTGACTGACTGAAAGAAGTCCACCAGGTTGAGCAGGTGTAATCTGCCCTTCACAAAACCAAACTGCATTGGTCCAGATTTCAGAGATTCCCTATATCCTTATTAATTAGATCCATTGTGATGCACTCAATAGCCTTGTGTATCAGACATGTCAGGCTGATGGGGCAATAGTTCCCAGGGTCTGTAGTCATTACCCTTTATGGAGAGGAATGACTGTAGCAGTGCACCATTTGGAAGGGACAAAGCCTGAGGTGAGGCTGTGATTGAGCAGGGTACACAGGTGTGGTGCCAGTTCCCTTTGTAGTTTGTGTAGAACACAGACATGGATATTGTTGGGTCTCATGGAAGCTGTATTCTTGGCCTTGGACAATGCAGCTTTAACTTGTGCAGCAGTAATGCTGGGTGCCTGGCATTCTTCCGGTATTGTGATTGGTCCTTTAGGGGTTTAGAGAGGAGTAAAGCTGACACTGAATCTGTCGGCCAGTATGTTGGCAATATCTGTTGGCTCACTATAGGAGGTACCATTGTTCAGTAACTCAGAGCAAATATGGGTATTGCCATGGAGATTCTTGACATGGCTATAGAAAGCCTTGTGGTTGTCTTTAGTATCTACTGCAATTCTGCATTCGTAGCTAGCTTTAGAGGATTTTATGAGGGATCTCAACTTTTTGTTGCAGCTAATAAAGGAGTTTTTCCAGTGTTTGGACATCACCTTTTTCCTGCAACCGTTTCTTCCTTCTGTTGTAGAGTTTATTAATGGCAGGGGACCACCAGATTGGCTTCCTTTTTTTGGAGGAGAGCATCTTGGTTCTGTTGGGTATGGCTAGTTCCATGAATTTATGAATGCGTTCATACAGTGCATTGGTGTATGACTTGGCAGTCATGCAACTATTCTCCATTTGCATGGGTGCCATGAAGTTAGCCACCTCCGTTTTTAGGAGCCTGAAGTTAGCTTTGGAGAAGTTTTTTATGGTGGTTACATTTGCAGGGGGTGTTGATGGGATGTGGCTTTCCATCGTGATTAGTTTGTGGTCGGAACTAACAAGGGAGGAATTGACTATTGGTGTAGAGCAATGATTACCCCATGTTGGTAATAACCAGGTTAAGGATGTTGCGCCCTCTAGTGGGAATAAGAATGAGCTGGTCAAGGGTATTAGAATTAATGAATTCCAGGAAACGTTGGGCAAGTGTATTTGTGGATGAGTAGTTTTCCCAGTTAATGGAAGGATAGTTAAAGTCACCCAGTATGAGGGTGTTGGGTTGGGCCCTAATATTTTCCAGGGTGCTTAGGAATGTGGAGTGAGAGTCTTGGGACATGGTTGGGGACCTATAGCAGGCTACGACCTGAATTGCTTTCCTGCCCAATGTTAGTGGTACCTGAGGTATCTCTGATGCATTATGCTGTGCTACTAGTCTGGAGATATGTATATCCTTAATGAATATGGAGACACCACTGCCTTTGGAGCTTTGGTCCAAGTTCTGGGGCCTAAAGGTGTGAAAAGAGTTATAGCCTGGTAGCGCAGGGTTGCTTTCTGCTACTTTAAACCAGGTCTCCATTACAGCACAGATGTCAATGTTCTCCATTTTGAGGAGGGCTTCGAGTGAGTGCATCTTGAGGTTTAGACTCCCATCATTTGACCCTCAGATTGCATTTATTTATAGCTGTTATGGTGGTAGTTTGGTCTTTGGAATGCATCCTAAAAAAGGCATTATCGAGGTGGCAAGAGCCTTAGCCAATATCTGGAAACCCAGGGGAGACAGAAGCAGGCCATCTCTGGCAAAGCATCGAGGTCTGTCAATCATGTCCGCCCAAGCAGACAGATACTGGATCCCCTTAGAATGACATCAGAAACTTAACCAATTATTAAAGTCAATCATTTTCTGCTTGTATTGTGGTATCATTCTGGGTGATAGTAGGATGCTTCTCAGGGCTAGGGTCATACCTGCCTTGGCCACATAATCTGTGAGCTTCTCAATATCTCTTTTCATGTAGTCCAGGGAGATATGTCTCAGGTCATTCACACCCACATGGACAATGAAAGAGTCATACTTGTACTTGTTGTGGAGTGACCTAAGTGCATGTGTTATGTGTTGGATCCTGGCACCCGACAGACAGCTAACTGTTACCTTCTCCTTATTGAGCCTAGTGAGTGGGACATTAGTGTGCCTCACTATCGAATCTCCTATGATTAGTGTATTGGGCATGCTGTTTTGCCTTGAGGGCTTTGGTTGAGGGGCGCACTGTGTAGGTGAGCTATGTGTCTTTGGATTTGTGCTATGTTGTGGTGGTCAAGGGCGTTTCTGCCTTGGAGGTCTCTGCTGTTTGGGTAGATTTCTATTGAGAGGCTGTGTGAATGTGGGTGTGTGGTTTAGGTTCATAGGTTCATAGGTTTATACTAGGCTATCTGCCCTAAGGCATTTATAAGCCTAGCCCAAATTTTTGTGGCTTACGCCACCCCTTATATGAAAAAATACTGTGCCCATTAGTTTGTTGTGCCTCTGTCCAGCAGTGACACAGATATGATTCCTGGGGTAAACCTACGATCTCCCATCCACAGGTCTAGATTTCTCTTGAACAGAGTCAGCGAGGTGCTCTGCCTCACATGGACCGGGATTTTATTCCACAGCATAGGGAGTCTCTGAGTGATAAATCTATCCCTCCAGCACGTCCTATTTATATCCGTGCTAAGGTTTAAGTCACTTGCTCTAGTGGTTTTGGTGGATTTGGATTTTTGAGGTGGAGCATGTCCATTAATTCCGGGTTGGACATGGCCTTGTGTGTCAGGCACATGTCACCTCTGAGCAGATGGTATGCGACTGAATAGAGCTGGAGTTTCTTCAATCTGGCAGCATATGACAGATTTTGGAGTCCCTTTATCCTTTTGGTGAGGAACTTTTGGGGTCTCTCCAATTGCTGCAGATGTCGGGTGAGATACATCCCGAATGGGGCATTGTACTCGATCATTGGTCTGATAAGTGAAGAGTACAGGGAACAATGACCTCACTAGATCTGGATGTGAATCCCTTCATGATCAGGTGGGCAATGTAGAAGGTCTTTCTAACCACTTTAGCAACGTGAGTGTCAAAATAAAGGCCACTGTCAACCTGGGTCCCCAGGTCCCTGATAACCTCTTCTGTGCTTAGTGGATTGCCACCTATATGGTAGCTTGGGGTTACCTTGTTTTTCCCGAAGGGTATGACTATACATTTTTTGGCGTTTAACTTCAGGCCATGGCTCTGGCACCAGCTATCTGTTTCCGTGAGTCCCTTCTGAAGGATATCCGTGTCCGATGCACTTTCCACTATGGCGCCCAGCTTGCAGTCGTCTGCAAACTTTGTCAGCCAAAGTCCTCCCATGTTGGCCTGTACTTCTAAGAAGTAGATGCCAAACAATAGGGGGCCAAGGACCGAGCCCTGTGGGACACCACTTGTGACCGGCTTGGAGTCTGACACAGCGCCAGCAACTCTAACCCTGTGGGTTCTGTCCTTAAGCCAGTTTGCAACCCATCTTGTGACATATTGGTTTACATTTAAGCTGGTAAGTTTTTCTACAATACCCGAGTGGGGTATTGTGTCGAAAGCCTTTGCAAGGTCAAGGTAGGCTGTATGGACTGCCTTTCTTTCATCAATGGCCTTGGTGACTGTTTTGAAGAAGTCGACCAAGTTCAAAAGGCATGATCTTCCCTTGACAAAGCCAAACTGGGTCGGGTCCAATGTCTGCAAGTCCCCTATATCTTTGTTTATGAGCTCCATTATGATCCTCTCCATAGCTTTGCAGACTAGACTTGTTAAGCTTATGGGGCGGTAATTACCAGGGTCCGTAGAGGCGCCGCCTTTGTGGAGTGGGACCACAGTTGCCGTACGCCACTCCTTGGGCATGTATCCTGTGGTAAGGCTGAGATTAAACAGCTGCCTTATGTGCGGGTTTAATTCCTCATTTAGCTCGTGTAGCACACAGCCGGGGACACTATCCGGTCCCATTGATGCTGTGTTTTTAGCTTTAGAGAGCAGCTTTCACCTGCGCATTTGAGATATCCGGGAGGCTACACTCAGCTGGGATAGTTATCTCTCCTTTAGGGCGGGAGAGGGGGGTGAAGTTTGCACTGAACCTGTCTGCCAGTATGTTGGCAATGTCTGTGGGTTCAGTGATTTTTGTATCATTTTGGACTAATTCTGAGCATATCTGGGAGTTTCCACCCAGGTTCCTAACATAGCTGAAAAAGGCCTTATGATTGTCCTTTGAATCCATGGCAATTTTTCTCTCAAAATTGGCCTTAGTTGATTTTATGAGTGCTCGTATTTTTTACTAATAATGATCGGCGTGACTTCCCTTTTATGGATTTTGTTCTATCATGTAATAGCTTTCTCCTCTTATTGTAAAGTTTGTTAATGGCTGGGGTCCACCAGACTGGACGTTTGCCCTTTGTGGAAAGAGTCTTGGTTTTATTTGGGATTGCCTGATCCATGCAGTCCTGGAGGTGTTCATAGAAGGCATTTGTAAGGGCTTCCGCAGCTTGGGTTGTGGTTTCCTCTGGCTCAGGGGCCTTGAAGGATACCACACCAGTCTTGAGTAGTGTGAAGTTTGCTTTAGAAGTTCTTCACTATGGTCTTTTGTTTGGGGTGGGGGGATGTGGATTTCCAGTGAGATTAGTTTATGATCAGATCTCACCAATGAGGGATATACTTCGTGTGGAGCATTTTGTCCCCATGTTTGTGACAATGAGATCTAGTATATTTTCTCCTCTCGTGGGAACAGTGACTAGCTGTTCCATGGCATTTGAATTTATGAACTCCAGGAACCGTTGGGCTAGAAAGTTAGGGCTTGAGTAATGTTCCCAGTCTATATTCGGGTTGTTGAAGTCACCCAATATGATGGTGTTTGGAGATACATTTATACCCTCCAGTGTCTTCAGGAAGGCTGTGTGGGGTTCCTGAGTTTGAGAGGGTGGCCTGTAGCATGCTACAATTTGTAGAGCAGTTTTGCCTATGGTTAGTTGCACCTGGATGGTTTTCGAAGCTTCGTGCATTGCCACCAACCTGGAGGTGTGGGTATCCTTTATGAATATGGATACACCCCCTCCTTTTGTGGTGTGGTCCGGGTTTTGGGGCCGGAACGCATGATATGAGGTAAAACCTAATAGTGCCGGGGTGCTCTCAGGAGCCTTGAACCAGGTTTCAGTTACAGCACAGACATCGATGTTCTCCATACTGAGAAGGGCCTCGAGTGCGTGCATTTTGAGATTTAGACTTCTGGCATTGAGCAGCATTACCCTCAGTTTCTTCCCATTTTTGTTTTCTAGGGTGGTAGGTTTAGAATTTGAGCCTTGCCTAAAAAAGGCACTATGGGGGTGGCAAGAGCCTTAGCCAATATCCAGAATCCCAGGGGTGACAGGTGCAAGCCGTCCCTTGCGAAGCAGCGTGGCTTGTCAAGCATGTCATCCCAGGCAGACAGACACTGGATCCCCTTTGAATGACACCAGACATTAAGCCAATTGTTAAAGCTGATCATCTTGTCTCTATATTGTGGCATCATTTTTGGTGAAGGAAGGATACTGCTCAGCTGTTTGCTACAAGAAGCCTGACAAAGTGGTAGCAGAATTAGCTAGCTGTTTGTGTTGTTATGTGAGGGCTCTGGTGGTGGATGTTCTGGAGGGCTATGTGTTGTATGTGGTGTGGTGCAAGTGTTGACCATCTCCTCTTCACCAGGTATTCCGGTCTTGGCTAGAGAGTGCATGGCTTCCAATTTAGATATATAGGTGCATCTCTCACAAGTCTGAGTGTTGAGCAGTAAGAGGAGAGGGTTGTCTGTGTACATAAGGCAGTTGCTACACTGCCTCAAAATGCCCAAGTTCACCAGGTTAATAGGAGGAAGTGCAGGGAACTGATCTTTAGACATGCATGGAGGGATGGGAATTATTAATAAGTACTGGAGCTGTTTCCTTATAGGACGTTTAGTGCTGGTAGCACTAAGTGTGCTACAATAATTGCTACAAGAAGCCTGACAAAGTGCCAGCAGAATTAGCTAGATAAAGTGCTAGAGAGAAAAGAACAAGCAAGATCTAAGGGGAAAACTGAAGAGCAGTTTGATCGAAGATGTTGGGAGGCCTGTATGAAGGATGTATAGGTATGTACAAATGTCAAGATATTAGTTCTGCATGGGACTGGATTGATGATAGTAGGATACAGACTGATGTTCCTCTGATTATGCACACACATTTACACATACTTAGAGACACACATATAATGTGGCTGCTGTGCTAATTTAGCACATGTAAGTATTTTGTTCCCATCTGACAAATGCAGCATTTCATGAATGCACCATCCCTGAAATATATATTTTGCCATGTCATAGTTGTATTTATAGATGATGTCATCATCATTATATGATCTGGTCATACCTCCCAACCATACCGAATTACTCGGTTTTTACCGAGTTTTGGGGTCCAAATGAAGGGGTAACACGATTTCCTAGTGGCACCACTTCATTTCCGATTTTTTTCTTTTGTTTTTTTTTTTTTTGATTGTTGTGCTGTTGGAGCTGACGTCATCACATACGCAATGACATCAGCTCCATCAGCGCTACCAACCAGTTGGAAATGAGCTCAGTGCTAACATCATTTCTGGCCTGGCTGCAAATGTGAGCAGTTATAACGTATTATGGCTGCAAATCTGAGCTGGACTCTTATAATGGCTCTAATGGATTATTTATGTTCGGAACAGCACTCAGGGCAACAAGAAAGCAAGGAACTTGGGGGAACAAGGAAGCAAGACTGAGAGCTCTTATGACAGATTATCAGCAGCAGTCTAATGGAGTTTTTCTGTTCAAAACAGCAGCACTCTAATGGATATGGCACTCGGGAACAAGGAATCAAGACAAGTAAGTATGGAAACAAATGGTGTATGTGTGTGTGTGTGTGTGTGTGTGTGTGTGTGTGTGTGTGTGTGTGTGTGTGTGTGACAGTCTGTGATTGTGTGCATGAGTAATAGACTCAATTGAAGCTCCCCATTTAACAGCTTAGAAATATGGAGTAATAACTGTTTGATAGACCCTCTCCAATATGTACTGCTGCTGAGAGATGCAAAAGTAAGCTGTTAATGCAGTAGCACACATGGATCTGTATGTAGCTGACCCTTTTTTTGAGGATGACTAATGTCACAGGATACACCACATCACAGAAGCTGATTATGTTACTCTGTGCAATTCTGCAGCTATACAAGACTGCTTCTACCTCACTGTTAAAAAAGCATATTTGTGTGAGTGAGTGACTGACAGAAGCACTCCAAATCAGAAGAACTATTTATTCTCTTCCTCTTGCAATACATTTTCATTCTCCTATTGGCTATACCTCTTGATAATTTTTATTTCCTTGTTTGTTTTGCAGAGGGAGGGTCCAGTTTATAAGTAGAATAAGAGCTCTGGTTTATTTTCCTGTAAGAGTGTATACCCTTGGTGCTAAAGATTTATTACATAGCAGGGGTACAGTTTTTATCAGACAACAAACTCCACCTGATGCTCCTTATTTAGTCCACAGACACAGTAACTGCAGGTACACTTTTTCATGAAGATAAAACTAAACTCGACTGTTCACTTCCATAGTCAATAGTTCAGACTGCCTCACATAAGAAATGAAACTGCTAGATATTTTCTTTCCACTTCATGTGAGTGCTATAGTTCCAGAGCTACTACAGAAATTATTTAGAAAGGCAGTGGTGGTGCTGCGGTAGCATTGTCGCCTCACAGTAAGACATTGTCC
Source organism: Protopterus annectens (assembly GCF_019279795.1). Lineage (NCBI taxonomy): Eukaryota > Metazoa > Chordata > Ceratodontiformes > Protopteridae > Protopterus > Protopterus annectens. Next base: position 550,803,338 of record NC_056744.1, read on the forward strand.
TGTTCGATTCTCAGCTAGAGAGTCTTCTGTGTGGAGACATGCGTGAATGGGCGTACCTTCGTTGAAGGTTGTGCGTCAGGGCCGACAACTCGGCATGTAAAAATATACTGCCAATCATTAGCAGACCGGAGTTCCACTGTGGTGACCCCTAACTGGGAAAAGCCGAAAGACACAACAACAACAACACACATTTATCAGGAAGTGGGAGATTCCACATGCGTGAGGAACAGTTTTACAGACCACATACCAGACTGGTGATTTATCCTTTGTAAAGATCATAAAACTAATATTAAAAGTGCATGTCTATCACACAAAACAGTACTGAACAGAGAAATACAGCGAACTGTATTGTGAGCTTTGTCCAGTTTTTTTGTGCTAAAATTTGAGAGCTATGGTGAGAAGTGAGAACATAATTTGTATTCCCCCATTATTGGCTTTGCTCAGGTTTTTCTGTGCTAAGAGGTTGAGAGCTATGGTGAGAAGTGAGAACTGAATTCAATAAATGATAGCCATTAAGTTCCAGTCTTCCTATTTTTTGGGAAACAGCTGATTTGGCATAGTGGTATGTTGCTCTGACCGTAGTGCATAGGGTCCTGGGTTCAAGACTTGCCACTGAAATGCATGGTGGTATCACAACATTTTATTTTAGCAACTTTCCAAATTTATACAAGCAATGTTTAAAATGTGTCCCTGTTTTTTGACCTTTTGCCCCCCCCAAAACATGAAATTGAAAATAAGTGTGAGAAGCTGTGCAAGATGCCTATGGCTTACACTACTGTTATTCTATTTATAGTGTGGGTGTGGAAGTAGCCTTTTATGATGGAAATGTTCTGAATTGGGTAGTTTTGCCATTATTGTTTCATGCATTTTGTTTCATTGCCTACTAGAAAAATGTTCAAACAATAAATTTAAAATGTGCTCTGTCTAATAGGTGTGCTGTATTATACAAGGAATATAACTTAATAAAGTCAGGAAGGTGTATCAAAGAAAAGAACACATGTATGTTCCTTGTTTTGTGTGCAAGGGGCCAACGATTTGAAAACAGCCCAAAGGTAATCTTTATCCACCACTGGCCAGATGCATTTTCTTTGGATGTGGTGTGGGTTTCAATGCTGTTTCAATGAATGTGAGTTTCAAGGGCAGAGATGTTTTAGTGCCAAGTCTATTTTCATTGTGAGACAGTATTGCTTCATTTACTAGAGATCTGTTATTGTTTGCGCATTGTTGTGCTGCAAAATGTAAAAATAAAATCCAAATAATCATTGTAGAAGTAATGCAGTATGCACACATTAGTGTTTATTGTAAATGGGGCAAAGTAGCCAGGTAATGGGACATTGGAATAGCTGCAGGAGGACTCTGGTGCCATATTTTGGTTGTCTGTTCTTCAGTTTGCATTTGAAAGTTGGTATCCCACAATTCCATTGGAGTAAGTGGTGTTATGTAATTACATATGCAAATTAGACGTTAATCAGCGTACAGATTTGTACCTATTTTTCATGGGTCTTGTCCAGATTTTTGATGTTTCCAGGTTGAGAGGTATGGATCTGGTTGAGATATCGTGTTATGAGAGTGGTGTGCATAGTGTGGGTGTCGTATCTCCTACCGTGTTTCTTATGTGCAGGTATACTTTAAGAAACAGGCTATAAAACTATATGCAAAAAGCTATCAAGAATGCATGTATCAGAAATGAAACATATGCAGCTGTTTCCCAGTATGTTGTGTACATTACACACTTAAAATGTTACATACAAAAACAAGATTTTTTTTGTAGTCATATTTGTGTGCTCATATTTATGAATAATTGCTGTCTACATTAATACATGTTTAAGACAATCCGAATGTCTATTATTATTATAAAGTTGTACATGGTATGTAACAATGCAGTTTTGCTATTTATCTCTGTAGTTTAGTTGACATCTGGCAACATGTAATGACATACCAAGTTTCAAGTGCATGGGTGCGGGTAACACATAACTGAGTATAAATATGTGTTCAGTCATTAAAAAGTGCCTTCTCTTTGTTTTTGTTTTTACATGGATTTTAATGAGATGAAGGCTAACTGAGCAGTAAGCATAGGTAATACATGCTAATAACCACTTTCTATAGTGCAACAGTGCGCAACTAGTTTGCACGATTGATGTCACAGTCTTTGCGCATGTGAAATACACATTTAAGAACTCCTACTTAGCCTAGTACTAATCTATGAACCTAGGAATCTATGAGAAGTACTTATGTATACTGGGTATGGTAAATAAAGCTAACAGATACTATAATGTTCATAACTAGTTCATACTGGAAATGTGTCAAAAATAGTATAACCTTCAAGAAGTATTAATGCTGCTTTCCCCATTTGTGCATAGTTAAGAGATGAGCAACTGCAGGTCTCTGCTTCATTTAGAAAATTATAAGAGTTTTATTGGTTTGCTTTTCTCTGTGCAAACGCACTATATGAAGAGACATGGCAGTCAACACTTTGGACAGCGCTAAGTAGAAGAAACACATTTGCTGCATAGCTGACTCTGTGGCAGCAGGTGTAATAGCAGTAAGCTCTTATTTTGACCACAGATGATACAGGGTTCAATTCCAACTTTATCTATTTTTTTGCCTATTTATTCATCATGCAATTAAATAATTACATGTGATAATTACTGGATATGTGAGAGGGAATGACTACAGTGAAGTACTGTATAAAAACAAGCAGTACTCAAGTGATTTATCTCAACTGTACACATGGAGTTACATATTTATACAGTCATCAGTCTAAATAAACATTTTATATGACATTTTTAATATGAGTGCCTTTGTCTAACCTTAACTGTTTTTGTTTGTTTGTTTGTTTGTGTCTTTCGGCTTTTCCCAGTTAGGGATCGCCACAGTGGAACTATGAACTGCTAATGATTGGCAGTAGAGTTTTACGTGCTGGCTTGCCGGGCCTAACACACAACCTTCAATGAAGGAATGCCCGTTCATGCATGTCACCACACAGCAGACGCTCTAACTGAGAATCGAACAGGCAACGTCTAACTGTGAGGCGACAACGCTACCGCAGCACCACGTTTCCTTAATGCAGTGGGTTTAATCAGCATTGTGCAGAGGTAACTACATAATAATGACAAACTCCATGCAATCGTAGAGTAGAAAAATTAAAGGGCTTCATTGTGGATTTCTTACTTATGTGTGTGGTATGTGATTCTATTTTTTGAACAGATTAATGGTATGAAAATGGGGTAAATAAAGTGGTGAATTGGAGACAAGCAGGATGAAGAACAAAGTGAAAGGAATATAGGAATGTGCAGCAGGGAATTACAAAAAAACCATAGCTATCTACTTCTTCAGCAGTGCAAAATGAACATGGATAGAACATTGGATGAATAGGGACTCTCACCTCAACAAAATGGGTGACAACAATGGAGTAATACTGTACTTACTGCCAAATGGACCAAATCAAGTGTGTCATGAAGACACATGTGCAAAGTGAAGAGCTATGTACAGGATGATATTTCTTCTTTTTTTTTTTTTGAAACAGGTACCCATTTATGAGTTTTTAATTCAGTAAGACAGGAATGTTGGGTAAGAGACGTAGGTATGTCAGGGCAGGATCAGGTAAGTAGGGTAGGTGAGGAAGCAGATGCAGACAAACAGGACAAACAAGACAAGAGACAGGGATGGTGAGGGACACAACAGGTTGGGGAGAAACATGACTGGGGATAGGAAGGGGACATTGGTTGCCCATGCTCATCAAACATGGGGACAGTGAGAATCTAGTCCTCAACCTCAGAACTGTCATCACCATTCCCCTCCTCAACTTGCTGTTGGATTGCTTGACATTTTCTTTTGACCAGCATTCTAAAAGTATCTTCTCCATCTGACTAAGGTGTGCACCAGTGGTGCTCTCCACCAACTCAAACACCATGCCTAGCATCTCTTGGCAGATGACAAAATCACCACCTCCAGCAGCGGTCCTGAAGGGTACCACTGCACGAGCTACCAGGGTAATTCTACCTAATGAGGAGGCCCCAGGTAGTACAGGGGCTGCAGAAGCAGTACTGCCAGGTTGGGTCCCAGATATGCTGGGCATCAGTGCAGCAGCCATTTGAGGGGTGTCTGGGTGAGCTGTAGTGGTTGGCCTACCTCCCTGTGCTGTAAATCATTTTCTGAGTTGTTAGAAATTGATGACATCAGACAGTTATGACCACACATATAAAAATAAAATATAGAGATAAGGAGTGGGGTAAGAGACAAAAAAAGAAAGTAATTGGTACCATCATATGTGACATACAATAAATTAGTAAAATATCAATAAAAATAATTTTACTTTTACATTAAGTATTTTTTTAACAACTACAAACTATGACTGATGATTATTCCAAGTAATCCTTATCATGTGCATATATTGGACATATGCTTGATCAAATAATACAGAAATTAAGTTAACAGCATGGCATGTATGCCACTTTTGTTGAAATTATGTAATATTTTTAAATTATTTTACTATAAATTTGTTACCTGTTGGATATGAACCAACAACATCTGAACATATTATTACTATTGCCTCCTACAGATGGCTTGAGCTGCACAATGAAGCATTCATGCTTGATTTTACAGTTAAGATATGCATGCTTAATTTGCTAATAATGTCTACAAGAACAGTACTTGAGATATATCCAGCTTTATATCTAATTTAAGGTATCTTTATCTGTATACTTACACAACTAAGCGATGTCAGCAGTCCTAAACTCAACCAGCCACTGGTTGAGTTTTTCCTGCATCTGCCATTTCAGGTGATTATAGTGGTGCCTGCTTTGCTATCCAGTGTGTGGAATGCCAGTCGCACTGGAGACAGCCTTGGCCACACTATTTCAAGCCTCAGATTTATATTGAGACCAGGTCTAATCCTCCTGCAATAGACTGCAGCTGTCGTGCTTTACACAGAGTCCAATAAATATTCTGAACTCCTCTACACCCAATCTTTGAGCCCCAAATTGTGAACCTTCCCTTCTAGCTCCTTCCATGTCTTTACAGGTCCAACAACAACAGTTAGAGTGTTTTCCTGTCAATTTGAGATATTGAATTTTACAGCTAGTGTATCAACCTGAACAGCCATGCCAAACGCATTTGTGCAGTGGTAAGTGGAGAACAACAATGCCAAACATGGAGGAAGGCAGTTTATGAACTAGGAAGGGCAATGTGACAGTTGGTATTAGTTTTTTTGTTTGTTTTGGATGCTGCTGTAAGTGTTAGTGGATTTAACTTTGCAGATATATATTGGGGGTATAAATTTCATGACCTGACATTTTTTGTGCGGCCTTACATACTGGTAAAAGTAGTGTGTACAATGTGGGATTCAAACCTATGTAAAATGAAGAAAACATATTCTTCCACAAGTGTTTTTTCACCCTTGACATAGAAGTAGTACTTGTCAATCATGCTGCTTATTTAGATGTATACATGACAGAGTGAGGGGTCAACCATGCATGTGTGTGACCAGACAAGGTCCTGCTTTATACATTCATGTGTGTATGACTATTACTGAAGTATGAAGTCCATCCAAGGCCAGAAAAGACAGTTATAATTACAGAAACATAACTATCAATATACCCTCAGTCACAAATATAATTCATATGAGCTCCAGCGCAATACATAGTTATTGCTATTTATATTTTTTATAATTATATTTACATTGTTCGTTATTTTTTAAAAGTGAATGGACAACCATTAACAAAACTGAGCACATGCTAGATTAGAACACTGGCTCATCTATATTGTGAGGATTAACTTATAGCAGCTGCCACAGTGAAGGTTGGGCTACAACTGTATTTTTTGCTGTCATTACTGTGCAGAGTGCTCATTGCAACTGAGACCTTGTTTGCTAGACCTGATCATTCGTTACACATATGCTTTAAAAAGTTAAGTATTTAACCATGTATGTGTGTGAAATGAACGTTCGGAAAATAAATGTTTAATTGTAGAACCATAGTTCTACTGACACACACAGTTACACATGTAATATCTGTCTTATATCCTGTATATGCTCAATGCACCTGCTAAATAGAATTATTTCTATGTGTGATTATTTTTCTAATGTTAATTTTTATATAAAGTTAACTGGAACAGCAATAAAAAAACTTCAGACTTTCTTGTATTTGAACCAAGATTCACCTGCATTGTAGCACTTAACTTACTTCTGCTACCACAGGAACAACTAGGCAGCAGCTATATATTTTCACATTCATTACTATGTATGTATGCTGACCACTGTGCTATGCTGTTTAGCATGTCTGCATAGTGGCAAACAACATATGATAGAATGTATCTGTTTTGAAACTGACAATCAAACTTCAATTCTGAAACCTTCTCAAATGCACTAAAAACCACAAACTGGAACCCATTAGAGACTCTTCCCATAGATAATGCTCTCTCCTACTTTAACTCTACTTTCACAAACTTGCTCAACTCCTTTGCCCCTCTAAAAACAAAATGTACACAAAGTAACTCTGTACCCTGATTAACGAAAAACACCTTAGATACTATGCGACTCCATGACAAAGCCTGGACATATTACCATAAAAATAAAACCGCTATCACCCTTAACGAATATAAAACACTATGAAAAAAAGTCAAAAAGCTTATTACCTCAGACCGCAAAGCCTATTTCTCCACTCTCCAAACTAACCATAACACCAATCCCAAACTATTTTGGAAAGGAATCTCATCTCTCCTCAACCCAGGAAAAAAGAAAACCCTTGCCCTAACCCAGAAGCCTCTGACATGGACTTAGCCACCAAATTTAACTCTTTCTTCATAGAGTCCATAAGCAAGCTAACATCATCCTTCACCAACACCTCTGCAAGCCCTCCTCAGCCTGCATACATCCCTTCCTCCACTGGCATCCCTTGCCGCCAACCTCCACCCTTCTCTATCAATCCCATCTCTATATCCACCATAAAAATGTCTCCTAAAATTAAAACCTGGTTCCAATGCCCCTGATGAAATTCCCTGCTACTTCCTAAAAGTAGCTGCAGAAGCCATTGCTCTTCCTATCAGCATACTAATTAATCGGTCTATCTCAGAAAGCTAGGTTCCCCAGCTGTGGAAGAAAGCCTTTATTATTCCTCTACATAAAGGAGGCAATAATAATGACATTCCAAATTTCCACCCTATTGTTATCTTATCCCCTATTTCTAAGCTTCTTGAAAAATGTATCTACCAACAACTCTTACCCTATCTCATCAACAACTAGCTTCTAACCCCCACACAGCATGGATTTAGACCTGGTCATAGCACCTTCACTGCCCTCTTCTCCTTCCTTGAAACAATTAACAAAGCCCGTGATTCCGGCCATTTCATGTCCACCCTTCTCCTCGACCTCTCCAAGATGTTTGACATTACTTCACACAACCTGCTTCTTAATAAACTCTGCAAACTAAACCTATCCCCTTCCTGTACCAAGAGGTTCGCCAGCTACATCACAACCAGACAACAAGCAGTCAAATGGAATAAAGCCACTTCACCCTTCCTTAATACTCCCACAGGTGTCCCCCAAAGTTCCATTTTAGGCCCCCTACTATTCAATATATTCATTAACGACTTCTACCAATCCATTCCAAACTCCAGCCTCATCCAATATGCCGATGATTCTACCATTATCTCCTCCTCCCTTTCCATCCCCACTCTAAATAAGCTTACCCAAAGCACCTTCTCCTCTACTGAGCAGTGGATGCTAGACAACCATCTGGCTCTTAATGTAACCAAACTAAACTTATGTTATTCACCGCCTCCAAAACTTCCTCCCTAGATAAACACTCATTCTTAATCACCAGCAAAACAATACTTCCCTAGAAATAGTCTCTGACAATAAACTACTAGGAGTACTCATAGATGTTCAATTAAAATTCGACAAACATTTACAAGTGAATATAAAAGAAAAACACAAAAAACTTGGTATGCTATACCGCCATAATCATTATATCTCTCCTTCCACCAGGCTCATACTAGCCAATACTTATCTCATCCCATCCCTCCTATATATTGCATCTATCCTCACCAACCCGCAATCCTCCCTCAAATCAAAACTCTCCTCTTGCTATAACAAGATATCAAAATTTGCAGCAAGTCACAGAGCCATTTCTCACCATTGTAATTCTCTTCACCAACTAAACTGGCTTGAGCTACCTAACTTCCTCACTTATACCCAACTCATCCAAACACACAAACTCATTTCAACCCCTCTCTTTGTCCCTCCCTAGCCACTACCTTTGGAATGTATAAACCAGAATGACTTCTAAGATCTAATTTCCCAAAACTAATTAAATTGTACAAACCCACACGTCCTGCTGGGAATCACGTAATGTCCTTCTCAATTGCACCCCTCTGGAATTCTCTACCATCTCCTATCAGCATCACCAGCAGTCTCTCCTCATTTAAAACCTTGCTGCACTCACACCTAACTTCACAATGGAAGTGCTCCTGTTCCCATCCTACCTAATCCTTCTAATACCACTTCCTACTGTCCTAGAACTAAATATGCCATCACTGCTTCCTATAGTTCCACAGCTCTGTTGAACTATTTGGCCAACTACTTAACAGTTACCATATGCTGCTACTTTTGTAAAAAAATAAATAAATAAATAAAAGTGTTTTTTATTGCTGTTTAATGAACTATACTGATATATTCTATCATTGTTAACCTTTTCTTATCATATTTACTTTGTATTCCTATGAGATAGTCTTTAATGTATATGTGCAATGTGTACTATGTATTTGTATTTTTCTGGAGCTTTTCTCCCCTGGAATACATTGAAAATGGGCTCCTTGTGCCCCAATGGACTATGCTGGCAAACAAACTGCAAACAAAATAATAAATAAATAAAATAAAATTGTCTCCTTGGGGTCTGCAGGTGCTCTGGACCTGCTGGTGTTGTTGACCATCGTGTACTGCCACTTAGCATGTTTACATGCTGGTAAGCAAAATGTGTAACAATGTATCCTTTTTGAAACTGACAAGTGTCGACCTACTGTCTGTAGGTGTTCTAGATCTACAGGTATTGTGGAAGCATGCTGACTATCGAGCAACAGCACTTAGTGTGTTTGCTTGATGGAAAGCAAAAGAGGTAACATTGTATCCTTTTTGAAATTTGCAATAGCTGCTTGTTGTCTGGGTTATTAGACCATATTTGCATGCTAATGTGACAGGCAGAGCTACATGCAGTATGCTTGTAACAAGTGTTTATTAGGCTTCAGCATTAAAAGATAAATATGAGACTAAACATGATCTAAAGATACTGTATACTGTGTGCTTCATCATGTTTACCAGGTGTGCTACACACACATTTAACACACAGCTGTAAGTTGTACAGTATCATACAAGTAACAACATTACATTTACTGTATTTATCTGTTTCACCATGTTTACACTAAGCTGTGTGCTGCTCAAGTATTAATATTAGAAAAAAAAGATAAAAGAAAAAAATAACAAAATACATTTTAATACACATTACAGATTTCTACACAACTCTGCATTTTAACTGTCAGATTTCTGAACTTACAAAATACAGTAAGGGTCTCTTATCTCTCTTTGACACAGAAACAGCTGATACAGAAACAGCATTGCTGCAGGAATGAAAATCTTTCTGCATATAAGCAAGTCCCACTTCCACTACAGTATTATACATACATATAACATTTGTACATTCTCAGTTGTTTGAACAAGTGTTACTTATCTATGTTGTGGAATGAAGGATTACACATCCATTTATGAGTACTATTTGTACCAGTGCAGCTCTGCCTTCTCTTAATTTTGTTTTCATTCTTCTCTTACCTGTGCTGTACTCTCAGACATGCAGTCTATAGGGTATTTTGTATCATTGTCCTTAAAATGTTTGACAATGCCTTCCGTGGAAGGTTGGGCGCTGGGCTGTGAAATACAGTTTTCATGAAAGGAAAGAGAGTTTGGCTATTAGTACACAGACACTGAGAAATGTGTGCTGTTCACTTCCATTTCAAATACTGCTATAGTTACCCCTACAGTTTGTAAGTCTATCCTGACTGACACACCTGCTTCAGGTAGGGAGTCAGAATTGTTGTTATATATTCCTTCTCCCTCCCTTACTTATCATTCACAGTTGCAATCTATTAGCAACAAACACTGATGCAATGCCTACACTATGTTTTCATATACTACACATAGCCAAAGTTTGGGATTCAGCAATTCTAATGAGTTCACATCTCATTTGCATCTTCTCCTTGCTCAGATGCCTGAATGTGCACCATAAGAAGATAACCATGTAGCTAGGGAACTTGAAGGTGAGGGGACTTGTGTATTTGTAGAACACAGAGGATTGATATTCCTTTTTATTTATCTGCACTGAAAGCTTCTGATGCTGCTAAGATATACTTGCATTTTTCAAGTACATGCTCTCAATTCTTAACATGTTACAAATAAAACTTTTGTATATATGCATTAGGAGAATAAACTGTTATCTTTAAGTATTATATTTCACTCTTGGGAAAGGTATTTTTAGCATGCATTGAATTTTACAGATAGACAGCCTCTCATTACAAGTGTTATTGCTTAAACTGGTTACCTTACAGTCTTCTACCTTATTCTATGTAAATGTAAAGTGCTATACTATCAATGACACGGGTGTTATGCTTCTAAGATGGCCCATAGACACCACCAGGGAAGTGCTGGGCATAGTGAGAGCTGACTAAAAGTTATATACAATTGACTTTTATGTTATAAATGTGTACACATTTTATGACAGTTGTGAAGATAGCATTTATTTATTTACATTTTTTACTGGGAAATTCCAACTGGACGCAGGTCATTTTTCAGCGGATGCCCGGGGAGAAAAGCTCCACATCATGTACATGATAAATAGAGATACAAAGTTGCAGCAATAGTAAACAACATTACAGGTTGTTGCCTTTAATACAATAACAAGATATTGATTATCAATAGTATATACAGTAAATGTTGCAAGTTAAGATAGTTTCTTGTTTATAATATTAGTAACAAAGTTGTCAGACAAGATTTTAAAGTATGTAAAGACAACTAGCTAATTCTGACTGTGGTTAGTAGTGGCGGTAGTAAAGTTGGGTTAAGAGTCTCGGTGGGGGGGGGTAAGGATGGGGGTGTTAGTCTGGACTAAAACTAGGACAAAGCCAGTGCAAATTTAAGTGGAATTTGAGCACAGTCTTGAAAGGGCTGCTGGAAGGTAGAGTAGTTATAGAGGGTGGAAGATTGTTCCAAAGTTTAAATATGGTACATGAAAATATGGCTTCTCCTGCTGCGTTTTTGGGTATGATAACAGTGAGTTGATTTTTTTTGCTTGATCTTATGGGCCTAGTGGGGTGATAGGGTTGGGGAAAGGTTTGAAGGGAGGGGATGTTATGGGGGTGGTTAATATGTTTATGAGCGAGGGTGAGTTGATTAAAGTGAAGGAGTTGTGAGAGTTCTAGCCAGTTCAGTTCTTTAAGGGAGATACAATGATGGCTGCGGAAAGAGGTTCCAGTGGCAAATTTAACAATTTTGTTGTAACAAGCATCCAGCTTGTGTAGGTCTGTCTGTCTAAGGTTGGTAAGTATGGGGGATGCATAGAGTAGGGTGGAGATTAGCTGGGAATTGGCTACAGAGATTTTAGCTGCCTTGGTTAGGAATTGGTAGGCTTCGATATAATGAACCAAGTTTCTTGTGAACTTTTTTTATTATGAGAGATATGTGGGTATCAAATCTAAGTTTGTTGTCTATTTCCACACCAAGTAATTTTGTGAGTTCTGATGGAGAGATGATGGTATTGTCTTTAAGTGAGAATGTTGAAGTGAGGGTGTTTTGGGTGGCTTTGGAAGGTTGGAACAGGAGAGGTTTTGTCTTACTTGGGTTGAGGAGGAGCTGAGCATTGGATAGCCAGCTTTCTACAGAAGAGAATGATTCCTGTGTGATTTGATGTAGTTCTGGTAGAGTGGGGGCAGAGCAGATGAGAGTAGAGTCATCTGCATACTGTATAAGAGATGCTTGTGTGCTGGCAGTATGTAGGTTGTTAGTAAAAAGTGAGAGTAGCAGAGCATCAAGGCTAGACCCTTGGGGAATTCCGAGAGTAACTGGGAGGCGAGGTGATAGGTTATCGTCCCAGATTACTGATTGCTGGCATCCGTGTAGATAGCTGTGAAACCAGTTGCAGGCTGATTGTGAGAAGGAGAGGTTGGGGAGTGTAGAGAGTAGTAGCTCATGAGATACCATGTCAAAGGCCTTTGAGAGATCTAGAAATATGGCAGTAGAGAAGAGGCCATTGTTTTTGTGATGAAGTATAGTGTTGGTGAAGGAGAGTAGAGCAGAGGTAGTGCTGTGATATGGCCCAAAACCATATTGGGTTTTGGAGAGGTGATTATTAGCTAGGAGGCAGTTGGAGACCTGGGTGCTGATACATTTTTCAAGTATCTTGGAGAGAGGGCAGAGGATAGCAATGAGGCAGTAATTGGAGAGGTCGGTGGAGGGGGTGCCTTTGTGGAGGGGAATGATGTGGGATATTTTCCATATGTTATTCCCTGGACTGTACAAACTGTCATTTTCCTGTTATTTTTTTTTTGGGGGGGGGGTGCCAAGTACTATGTTTGTGCTGCCACAGCAAAAGTTGGCTTTAAAGAGATTTGATCTTGCAATGGTGTAGCTATCTGGTATTTCTGTGGCAAACAATACAGTACTCCATTGATACTCCTTTTTGGTCTAAACATTGGTTTGTGTGTGAGTGTGATATGTTACAAACACAGCAACCTTATATCACATACCTTATACATAGAGACATCAGCAGTTAACAATATGCAAGGTTCTGCCATTCATTTGTGTTCTTTGACATTTATTGGCATATTCCATGTTCAGCACTTACCTTAATAGTCCATCAGTTACAAGTGTTTTACTTTGGGATGGAGTCTGTGTGATGCTAGCAGTACACAACCATTACATGGTTAAGTAATGATTGTGAGTGTTGCCTGGCATCAAGTTACTGTATGTATGTGCATAGGATGCAGGTTTTACCCCCTTAGGTGGTGAGCATGTGTGCTATCCATTGCCTCTTGGTCAGAGTGAGAGCATATTGTGCACGCCTATGTCTACCTACACCCAAAGCAGCTGCTGGTTCCCCCTCTGACTCCTCACCTACATTTGGCTGTGGTGACCTTGCCAGTGGTAATAGGATGTGTGCCCCTTCCCTTTGGTATTCCTGCTGCAGCTGTTTTCTCAGAATAATATTATGAAGGCTGGCACAGACAGTGAAAATTTCAGCACAGATACGGGGATTGTACTACAGTGCTCCCCTGGATGTATCTAGGCAGTGGAACCATGACTTCAGTAGTCCAGACACAAACTCAATGATATTTCTTGTTTGAACACATACCTCATTATAGTGTTCTTTGCTGTGTATGTATGTGCATTTCTGCTGAGTGTCATCAACCATGGCTCCAGTGCATACTCTGCATAACCCAGTAAATGACCCTGTGTGATACCACCCTGCAGTTGTGCCAGATATGTGAGTCATGGTAACTGCCAGAGTTGCCAGCACATGCATTATTGAGTACAATGCCTCTTTCGCCAAGTACCTCACAAAACACATGCAGCAGCTGGAGAGACCACAGATGTTCCTCACCTGGAGAATCCAGGGCCTCAAACATCTACCCTACACAAAAAGGCTAAAAGCCCTGTCCCTCTACTCAGTCTACTACAGACTTCTCAGAGGTGACCTCTGTCAGAGGTGACCTCTGTCTGGCATACAAAGCAATCTCAGACCATGCCCTGATGGGACTGCTGCATATCCGCAAGTCAAGCTCCACTCAAGAAAACCACACGTGTGACCCTAACCTGGTCTGTGACATCAACAGGATTTGTTGTTAGGACAGATTTGTGTCACAGAGACTCCCCTTTTGTGGAATAGACTCCCCCTTCACGTAAAGCAGAGTACCTCACTAAACCTTTTTGAGGGCAACCTAGATAACTGGATGGGGAACAGGAAATGCACCCCTGGGATTCCACCTGTGTCCCTGCTGGACAGTGGCATAGGGTGCTGACTTGTTGGAACATGGGATAAAATCTTATCTAGGCTTGCAAGGCCCACAGGGGCAATAGCCTAGTAACTTCCCATGATCCTATGATCATATGATTGCCTTAGCATTACAAATGATCTGGCATTTAATGGAGTAGAAGTCCTTTCATTTATGTATACCCTTCCCTGTTCCCCAGGTGGTGCTTTAATTTCTATGTGTGTGCAGTCTATGGCACCTAGAACTTCAAGAGAGTGTGCTACAGGGTAGAAATCTTGCATAGTTGTTGCTCTGTCCTCGGGTGTATGGGGAAGATGAATATAATCACCAGCATGTTGTAGCATATCATTCAGGAATTATCGGATCCTGAATGCTGATGCCTGTGATACCCCAAGCATATCCTCTATTGGCCTTTAAAAGGTTCCTGTAGCTATTATTCTAAGTGCTAAATATATCTTAGTTTCCACAGGTATTGGTTCCCCTCTGCTTTCCCTTGCTGTCAGCTGTGTACAAGACAGGTTGTAGAGTTCCTGTAGTGTGTCTCCACAACCCTGTAGCACTCTACAATTTCCACTTAATGCAGACCAGGAAAGTTAAATGGGGTCTAAATACCCTTCTCCTTTTTTGCCAAAGTCTATTAGCAGCAACAGCAACATAGACCTTGGCCTAATGCACATAGACATGTATAAAAGCAGCTGCAGCCCCTAACATTGTTTCTGTGTACAGAAGTTTCCGTGACTATATTCCAAAACGTTTTGGAATTCACAGGGGAAAACCTACACTCAGTTTACATGATTGTTTTATAGCTTGTTGAATAACTTCTCCATTTTGAACTGATTGATTAGTATACAATTCAGCTGCTTATGCTGTCATTAGCATGCCTTGATGTTTATAGTGTTTGCACATCTCTACACACCATTGAGAGCTGTTTACTGAATACAAAATGGTGCACTACTGTGTGCACGTTGCACCATGATGTGCACCCAGTCTTAGTGGACCATATAGACTTTATTGAATCTACACCTTAATGTACACTTAATGACTCTGACCTTTTGTTTAGAAAATCTGTCCAACTTAGCTCAGTAAGTGATAAGTCAAATTGTAAAACTTTAAAGATTCTGCTAAATAAGTTTAAATAAACTGGATTATGGATGCCAGTAAAGATCAGGGATCATGGCAAATTTGCCTAAATAAGGTGTTCATTGGACATGTGCTGGTCTTGCATGGTTGCATACAGTTGCTTTAAGTAATTGTTGCATGGTATATTGAAGTTCTTGAACATGTGAAGACTTAAAGCTGATTTTTTTTTGCGGGAGAAAAAAACTAAAGTATAGAGAGGTTAGTAAATTTGGGGAAGGGAGGGATAATATAGTTGGATGTAGTACAGCTGAAGGGATGATGCGGTGGGTAAGGGGGCAGTTATTATGATCAAAACGAGTTTGGCTCCCACAGTTTTATTCTACAAGGAAGATCCAGAAGGGAGATTGGGATAGGGACAGGAATGGAAAATAGGATTCAAATATAGACTAAATTCAATAATTTACTGTAATAAATAGAACTCAATTTTATCTCATTGTGAAAGATAAATTATAGAAGGTAATTTTAATGTACTGTTGACCTGAGGAATGGATATACAGTTTGGGTGCTAGAATGCAGTTTGAAACTCCATGGGTCACTTATTAAATGGTGGGCTGAAGAGAATTGGATCAATGTCTGGAGACAGAGATACCCTGAGGCTAAGGAATACATATGTTCTAAAAATGAGAAGAGGTAGGCAAACAGGTTAGCTAGATTCTTAATGCAGGGCAAGGGTTTTGTGCATGTAGAAGGGATGTGGGTAGGGAAATGTGCTTCTCTGATCATGCTTATGTTTGTTTTTCTTTAGGTATAGCCAGGTATAAGGTATCCAAGATAAATTGAGGTGGAAACCTTGGAAATGTCTTTCTGATCAGAGGAAGAGAGGAGGGGTAAGGATGATAAATAACATTTTGGAACTGAATAAGGTTCAGGGATCTGGTAAAATATCTGCATGGTCTTTGGTGTAGGAAGTCAGATAAGCATTTAGGGGACATTTTATAAATGAAGGATATTGGGTAAAAGAAGAGTGCAAGCAGTTTGCTAGATGGGGATATGAGTAACAAAGGTATTCAGAAAGATTTGGATAGGAAGTCCAGTGATAAATTATGTAAAAATAAATGAGAGGGCCAGTTCTTTAATTGTATTGACTGAGGAGCAAGCAACCACTTGGGTGGAAAGAGATCTGCTTAGTAAATATGACTTTTTGGTAGTATTGGCTGGACAAGACAGGGAAGTGGTTAGCAATGATAAAGAATACAGAGTAGCACAACTGTATCTTTGGTAGTAGTTAAGGATGGTGTGGAACATTATGACAGGGAAATGTAAAGGTTCTTCTTGAATGCTTTTTAGATCTTTATACCTCAAAGAAGGTAAAGGATAAAGCAGGGGATATTTGGTATTTTGATTTCAGTTGGAAGGAGGACAAGCATTCAGGCAAGGCTAGGATGGACATGAATAGAGATCATACCTGCAGACATCAAAAATCTGGACAAAGGGCCATAAAAATAGGAACATCTGGCCAAAAAAGTCACTAATTAGCATATCATTTGTATACATATTAGTGAAACTCCACACATCACCCAATGGGATTATGAGATACTGCCACTCAGAAAAAGTTAAAAAAAAACAGTGAATATATAAATGAAAATATAACCTATAACCTGAATAGTTGTGTTTTATCTTGTGAGAAACATGGATTTATTTTAAGACAAGGAACATTCTTCATAAAGAGGTTCGCTTGAGAAGTATGGCACAATGGCCTGAAGTTTGGTACAAATTTTAAATAGTGCTGTTATAAACTTAGACAATTGCTACAATAACAGGCTTTGCATTAGCATTACATTTTCTGATGAGAACAAACTCTGAAACTTAGATGTCTGTCATCACTTAGTGACTGCAACCCTACATTTTTTGCTAAAGACAGACATTTTATGAAAGATGGCACTAGCAGAGCAAAGATAATGATCTTGTAACAGTTTGAAGAAAGCACTCTATGAAAAATGGGCATAATTTGACAGATGATGATTATCACACCTCTGCAGAGACCTGCTGCTGTAACCCTTTACTTCTTCTTTCCAAAAGTAACCAATAAACAAAATATCCTATCAGCCAAGAAGCAGATCACATCTCACTCTTGAAATGAAGCACGTATGCCTAGCTGGCTCACCTAGTTGAAAAAATAAAATATCTTCTTGCCAGACATTTCTAACCAAACAGTCGTTTGCAGATCAACTCATTATAGTCTCATATAGAATCTGTCACTGTTACAGTCATCAGCAATCCACTATATAGTTCCATTTCCATCCAAAGATGATAACTAAACAGCACTTTTAAGCAGTACTGTTGATGCATACTATAATTATATGCAGCAATCTAAGTCTCACTCATGTTAAATACATGAGTCACTGGATTCAGGCAGGGAGACCTTAAAATAATATGGTGCACACAGCACTAAGTTAACTCATGCCCTCAAATAGCGTCTCTCCTCCCAGCCCATCCTTCTCCATGCTTTAGAGCTGCTCTTAATTTTATCAACAGTCATTTTTTTAATTTTACTTATAAAGAAGTGGAATTTGGCTTTGCAATGCCATCACTGACAATCTTCTCATCCTCCCCTTCCTGGTGGTGACTCCATTGGCTGGGGGTATGCTGCTACTTAGTCTTGTAAAATGCATTGCAATCCATTTTCCTTTATATTCTTTAGCTTGGAGTTTCTTTCATCAAGGTCTTTTCTTCTGGTTTTAAACTAGTCTGTCTCTGATGAATCATTGAGCTAGTTCATCTGATGAATTTTGGCTGTAGCTATCTGCATGAACTGTATTGCATCAGACAGTAAAAGTTTTACATTTTCAAGTTCACACCTCTATCTTTTCTGCCTATCCAACATTTTGTGTGGTCACATCACATGGTAGTTGCAAAGACTGATGTTTTGTTCGCTTCCTAGTCCTAAAGCTTGTTAACAGTGCTAATGTCATCACGTTTGTTCTTGATATGCTACGTTATGATGCCAGTGAGCAAGCAGGAAGTACAACTCCAAATGAAAAATGCATCATAATTTAAAGGGGCCAGTTGGGAATTTGTGGTACCCTCTTATTTGGATTCCTAAAGCAGAATTTTCTACCAAATTTAGGACAAATGAGAGGCATGGCAGAGATATTGGGGGGGGGGGTGTTCTTCGTAGCTTGAAGTACTCAATGTCTCCAGGGAGTGATGACTTCCTAATAGAAGTTTACAAATTGATAATGGATGACTTGGTGCATTACTTGGGTCTTTAATCAAGGAGCAGGAAATGAGATATTTCTGACTTCTTTTTCTAGAGAGCAAATAGTTCTTCTTTCAAAGCCTGGACAAGATAAATGTGGTCTAAAACACAATACTCCCATCTCACTAATTAATGTTGCTGCCAAAATATTGGTTAAGGTGTTGGTCAAATGACTTAAAAGATATATATCATGGCTGGTCAAAGAAGCTCACGGGACTTTTATTAAAGGTCATACCATGGAAACAAACTCTTGGATCTTAATAGATTTTTTTGATTCAGGCTAAAAGACAGGAATTGGATGAGACTGTGGTTATTTTATTTGATATTTAAAAAACTTTTAATTCTGTGGCATGGTCTTTTTTGTTAGGATCCTGAGAGAAATAGGGCTGGGCACCAACTTTTTAAATTGGATATCAGCTCTTTATAATGATGACAAGGCTAAACTAATAATCAATGGGCATTTAACAGAAGAGGTTTCAATATTTGGGGGAATCCAGCATGGATGCCCCATGTCGCTGCTGTTTTTTATATTTTTCATGGAAATTTGGTCCAACAGGTTTGACATCTATTGCAAAACAATAAGTGTGAATGGAAAGCATTTTGATTGTAGAAAACATACACTCCTACTAGAACTAACACTAGAGATTATAGCAAAGAAAAATATGGTAGCAGTTGTATGAAATATAGCTCCAGATCACATAAAAAAAAAACAAGAACTTTAATATTCGGTAACCACTTTCATCACTGTCCGTGGCTTCTTCAGACCATATACAAATGTAAAAAAACACACAGAAAGGTTTTTAAAGCTATCCCTGTGTACCTCATTAACCTGAGAGACCACTCCCAGTCAATCAAGTTGCTTCAGGCACACACTCTTTTAAAAACATCAGTCCCTTCATCTATATTGCATAGTATTGCTTTTAAATGCAATTTTTTATAGCACATTAAAAATCTTATTCAGCAATCAAAGCTTTCATAGGCATCTACAAGCATTTAAATATTTAGAAACATTTCAAAGCATTGCTTCTATCAGCAGCATGTCAAATGCTATATACATAGCTCTCAACCTTCCATCTCCAAAATGAGGAACACTAGCCCTCTCAATGTGGAACAAATGGGCACATTGTGGAACACATACTAACGGCTTACTAACAACTTCAACTAGGAAGGCCATAGGATGGTTAAAATATGCTGGTTTTACTTACAATAAAGATCTTTTAATGAATTAATATGATTAATTTCTATTTACCATGGATTTCACTTCAAAAAATCCTAACACTGAATGTGTGACAGGGTCTTTCAATGTGGAACATTGAAGAACTTTGAGGAACATGAACTTCTTAAGACCCCAAATGAGGTACGTTCCTCGTAATGAGGTACACTTGAGAGGTATGGCTATATATTATGCTAAACATCGTTATTACAATGATACTAAATTCTCTATTCATTATATATACTTTGCTAAAATCATATTGCACTATGTTGTTTGCTTTGCTTCAGATATATGCTTAAAATGTATTACAATAACAAATCTAGGTCTAACCTTCTATACATTCCTGTTACTTACAACAATGTAAATAAAGCTGTGGTTTCAAATGCAAACAAATCATGCTAAATGTTAGCAAATACTAAAATCATATTGCACTATATTGTGTGCTTTGCTTCAGATATATGCTGCTACTTAAAAATTATTACAATAACAAATCTAGGTCTAACCTTCTATACATTCCTATTACTTACAACAATGTAAATAAAGCTGTGGTTTCAAATGCAAACAAATCATGCTAAATGTTAGCAAATGCTAAAATCATATTGCACTATATTGTGTGCTTTGCTTCAGATATATGCTGTTACTTAAAAGTTATTACTATAACAAATCTAGGTCTAACCTTCTATACATTCCTATTACTTCTAACAGTGTAAATAAAACTACAGTTTAAAATGCAAACAAATTACCCATGCCATGTGTTCAAATTCCATTTTAGAACTCAACTTCTTCCCATCACATTTTCAACTGTAAAACTTATCCAGAGTGTAATCCACTTAAGATATACTTATATTGCTCTCCCATTGCATTATATTCCATTTCCAAAAGTTAGAAATGTTAAAAATGACAGAATTATGCTCATTGTCATTGCAGCGCCTTTCCACTTGCGCAATGATGTCATTACACTCGGCAAATGCTCCGTTTTACTTCCTCCCATTTTCTTCATTTAATTATGATAAACAACCAAGTATCATAGAATATGTAGCATTGCTAGATTATTTAGAGCATGCCAGGTCACAAATTTATATATGTAGACATTTTCAATCAAGGGAACTTTATGCTTTTCCCATAGAAGCAAATGATATTGTTGCATTTCTGTTTTTCATATGTCAATCAAATATATGTAATAAAAGCACTCAGCACATTATATGCATATATCCAGGCAAAATGTTAAACAAATATAATAGACATTACTTTAACTCTATACCTCTGGGCAACCCATTCAGGCCATAAAATATATATTCCATGGATAGTAATAGTGATATATATATATATATATATATATATATATATATATATATATATATAGGCAAATCCGTGCAAATATATACATCACCAGTTTGTATAAAAAACAGGACTTATTTCATATTCATGCCCTAACTATAGGCCCCTAGTATATACTTCATAGCACACCCGGAACAGTGTATTACTGTTTACCAAAGGCATTCATACACAACTATATAGTGCTTTAAATATAGTGTATTTTATACAAATAGGGTCTTCTAGCAGCCATGTAAGGATGGATGGATGCTTGACCCTGCAATATTAATTAAATAGAAGTACCTCTGTGAATAATTATAGTTATGTAATACATCTATATGATAAAATACTTATAGATATCATATATATAGGATGAGAAGGTGATTCTAATATAGCAAATAAATTATGCATAGTTGTAAATATATGCAACATACAAGTAATTACTCACATAGTACTAAATGAGTAATAAATGTATTATACACAGACAATATCACTGCTTTGTGATGGATAAACTTTATCCTCAAATATGTTTAAATATATGATATTTCAAGAAGGAGGGTAAAATTCTCAAGTCTTGTTTTTGGAAGTCTTATAGCCCATATTTACAAGCATATTTAGGTAAATGATGTTACAAGTTAGGTAGAATCCCACGGTGTTCTTACTGAGTGGCAATATTTCTGATGGCACCTATTAAGTATAATATATGTCACTATTTTCTAGGCATTCCTCGTGATTCTAAAGCACTTTTAATAGAAACTTCACCATTCAACCCCTTCTCCTTATCTGCTCTGAGTTTGAGTATCCATCTGAGCTCACTTCTTTCTGTCAGATTCTTAATATTACCCAGCCTTTGCCCAATAATAAATTCTTCTAATGCTATAAATTTAAAATCATGGTATATACCACTCCTCTCTATGTATTTAGACGGATCACTTACAGAGTCCATATTCCTTATACTACTAATATGTTCCTCAATGCGTTCTCTAAATGTCCTGCTTGTTTTGCCTCCATAGAAGTGTAAACAGCAGTCACATTGTGCTGCATAAATGATATTCATACTGCCACAAGTGACTGCTCCATTCAATTTATATTTATTACCAGTGACCGGGTGGACAAACTCATCAGTATTTTTAACATATTGGCACATACTGCAACTGGTACATGCTCCGGTACCTTCAAATGTATTTACAATACTTTCAGGTAAATTCCTGGGGTAGTATAACATGCATTTAAGATTTTTCCTGTTTTTAAAAATAAAACTAGGACACTCTTCAACCACTTCCCGTATTCTTCTATCTGTCATAAGAAGCGGCCGGTGTTTATTAAAGGCATCTCTTACTTTCCTCACATCACTTGTATATGATATAGAGACATTAACTGCATTCTTATTAATCATTGTATAAGTTCTATTTAATGCTTGATCTGCCTTATTTGAAATATATGGCCTTGCTCTTCCTTCCCTAGTGTCTTTACCTCTCCCAACTTATCAGTCACTTCCTACCTTTTATAACCTCTATCATATAAATTATTTTTCAGGGTTACCAATCCTTCTTCGAATGAGGGTTCCTGGTTGCTCAAATGTGAAACCCTCATTCCTTATCCTTTATATTTGAAAAGTTTTTTCTAGGGTGCATGCTTGTCCTATACAATAATGTGTTACAATAGCACTCTTTTCTATAAACCTTGGTGTCAAGCATACCTTCATTTCCTTTCATTACAAATATGTCCAAGAATGGCAACCCTCCAAATGAATGATTCATTGGAAACTTCAGGAAGCTAGTAGTAACTTCTGCATCACTGACAAATTTATTCAATGCTGGAAGAGTACTGTCCCACACAAGAAAAATATCATCCACAAATCTGTGGGAAAACTTCACATGGTTCTTATACATTTCTAGAGGGAACAACTATTCCACTTCCCATTGAGCCATAACTGCGTTGGCATAGCTATTAGCACAGCATGTGCCCATAGCTACACCTTTGCGTTGTAAGTAGTATTTGCTATCAAAAACAAACATATTATTTTTCAACAAACCTTCCATAACCCTACATATCATGTCTATGAGCTGTCCTCCATAGTCACTGTTATGGTGAAGAAATCTATGTAAGTATTCAACACCTTCACCATTTGGTATTGATGTAAAAGGGAGGTTACATCAAGGATGACTAAATATTGTTCCCCACTCATAGTTGACATTTTACTATATGTATATAGGCTCTCTAGGAAGTGCTTGGAATCTTTCAACACTACTTGAGATTTATCTAAGATAGGTCTAATTTTCTTTTCAATAAAAATGGAAAATGGTTCAGTTATCCAACCTCGGCCTGCAACTATAGGTCTAAAAGGTGGAAAATGATGGTCCTTATGTATCTTAGGTTGCCCTTGAAATGAGGGTATAACTGGATGTTCAACTATCAGGAATTGAACCAGTTCCATTGAGATACCATAATTAATCATGAAATCATTAATAATAATCCTAATAACTCAATACCTATCTTGGATATAATCAATAGTAACAGGCTTATACACTTTGTCATCAGCAATCATGTTATGTAATGAACTATAATAGTATTCTCTATCCATGATAACAGTCATACTCCCTTTGCCTGCAGGTCTAACTACAATTTGTGTATTTTCGATCAGTCCTGATAGGGCCTTCTTCTCCTTCCAACTTAAATTCTTATATTTGTCATTCTTGGAATGTGTATTTAATGTGTTATACAGCTCATCTTCACACATCCTACTAAATGCCTCTAAGATAGGATGGTTAGGTGGCATGTAACTACCAGGTTTCCTAAAGTTTGTTACGCCTTGCTTCATTTCATTAGAAAAGTTCAATTTTAACATACATTTCTTAAAAACATTTTTAAATCAATTATAGTGTTCAAAATGTCCGCTGCCTGAGCAGGAATAAATGACAGACCTTTTTGTAGTACTAAAGTTTCATCTTTAGTTAGATGTGGTCTCGATATATTCCATACAATGTTCTGTTTCAAATCTGGTTCCGCATTTTCTTCAACATGGGATATTCCATCATCTGTGGCTGCTCTTTCCTTTTCATCCTGCCTCTGCTGTTGGACCTGTATGGTTGTCTTTTTCTCTCTTGGCGTATAGGTAGGGGGAAAATGGGAAGGTTTGTGTTGTACTTTGTATGCTCTCTTTCCTTCTAACTACTGGTTGGCCTGGTGGCATTTCATTCTCCTCCTGTGAAATAGCATTATCCAAATTGATTATTTCACCAGCTACATTTGTGGGGTTCATTGTTGTTTGAGTTAATAGCCCCTCGGATACACAGCGTTGTACTTCACTTGGCTTAAGAATCACAGAACTATTAATTGTTATTCCATCTGTGTCTTGCTCCACAAAATTATGACGTGGCCTGGGAGCTATTTCAACTTAATTTCTCTTTTCATTAGATGATCTCATCCCACTAGAATTAGCTGTGGCTATTACTGGTCTTTGTGGCCTAGACCAAGAAAAGACATGGCCTTTTTTAAAATCTGCAGTATCCCTCTCTAATGTTTTACATTTCTGTTGTATAGTTTTGCATTCATATACACTAACATTGTAAGTTATTGTGCTCATGGCTTTATCAACAACAATTTCAGGAAACTTTTCATACAATGCCTCTTGTTGTTGTATAATATTAGTAGCAAGAGTTTCTTCCTGTGGTCTAAAAAACTCATTCATTAATTTTAGATAGCTACAACTTGCTTCTAAATTTATCTTTTGCCATTAACTTAACAGTTCTGGATACTGGGACCCATAAGTAGGCATTTTCAATATTCGCAGGCATAACAGCATATATCTGAAGCAAAGCATACAATATAGTGCAATATGATTTTAGCACTTTCTAACATTTAGCATGATTTGTTTGCATTTTAAACTGCAGCTTTATTTACATTGTTGGAAGTAATAGGAATGTATAGAAGGTTAGACCTAGATTTGTTATTGTAATAATTTTTAAGTAACAGCATATATCTGAAGCAAAGCATACAACTTAGTGCAATATGATTTTAGCAACATATATATAATGCATAGAGACTTTAGTATCATTGTAATAATGATGTTTAGCATAATATATAGCATTTGACACGCTGCTGATAGAAGCAATGCTTTGAAATGTTTCTAAATATTTAAATATTTGTAGATGCCTATAAAAGCTTTGACTGGTGAATAAGATTTTTAATGTGCTATAAAAAATTGCATTTAAAAGCAATACTATGCAATACAGATGAAGGGACTGATGTTTTTAAAAGAGGGTGTGCCTGAAGCAGCTTGATTGACTGGGGGTGGTCTCTCGGGTTAATGAGGTACACAGGGATAACTTTAAAAAACTTTCTGTGTGTGTTTTTACATTTGTATATGGTCTGAAGAAGCCATGGACAGTGGTGAAAACACTTACCGAATATTACAGTTCTTGGTTTATTTTATGTGGTCTGGAGTGATACTTCGTACAACTGCTACCATGTTTTTCTTTGCTGTTATCTTTGCCTGTTTGGTGGAACAGTTTACATTTACCAGCTGGTTGTTTGCCTTTTTCTTGTAACACTAGAGATTACATTAATGGCTGAACCTACAATTGGTGGAAGTGTGGTAAGTGTTCAGTTTGTAAACATATTGTGAGGTATTTTAATAGGATCAATAATATTGTTTATATACCTAGGGATATATTTAGTTGTAATACTGAGGGCATTATTTATGCCCTGAAATGCTCCTGTGATATTTTCTATATGGGAGACAGTAAGAAGAAGCATCTAAGGGACAGTAAAAAAAAAATCAGAAAGTCCTCTAGCAATTCATTTTGTTTTACATCATGAAGGGGATGGAAGCTCTTTAAAGGGTACTGTTTTGGAGAAAGTTAAAGTTCATAATGCTTTGGCTTTGAAGTATGGGCCACCAACACCTTTTAGACTGAATATAGAATGCAATTGGAAAATGTTGTTATAATAATGTTATTAGGTGAATGTATTTATTGGTTGAATGCTTAATTGTTTAATTAAGTATTTTATTGATGTTAATATTTAGGGGTGAGTTGTTTATGTGTTTTTAAACTCTTGAAAGTCTGTTTGACTGGGGCACTAAAGAGTCTTTATTTATGCTTTAATAAATTTTGGAGTTTCCTGGCTTTTGTAGTTGTGGATTTTAGAACTGACAAGTTCCCTGGTAATTTTCTTTATACTAGAAGATATGGTCTGCTCTTGAGCTCACATCCTTTGTGTCTATTCTGCACTATATATCCACTGCAAAAGTCCTCACCACTTCATCTACTTTATCATACTTTACCTTACTTTTCTTTGCTGCAGTGAAAATCTGTCTTTCCCTATAACTACAATTACTACTGTCTGCAACATATAAATAGTGACGTCTCCTTTACTGAAACATAACAAAAATAATAAACTGCACTACTTAGTATCTTTTTAGGTAGGCTTTTCTACTAACTACACCTGCACCTGTTTACCCCCTGCTTTGAAACTCTTTCTGCTAACCCCCATATAATTACTATGACTCTGTAACATTGCACCTTCTACTATTATTTGTTAAGTGGCTTTTTCCCCTAACAGCTTTTCTAGTCACATTACATTTTTACTCTTTCTACCACATAAGACTTCCTACCTTGCTCACCTCTAAGTCTAAAGATATTTTTTCTCCCCTTCCATACTACTTTTCCATTTCCACTAGTCTATGCAGTTAGCCCTGTGTACTTCCTGTCCTGAATACTTTTCTCAGCATCCTCCACTTCTTCTCTCCTTCTCTCCTTTCTTCTAGTCATCATTTTAAACACAAGATAATATAATTGCCTCCCTTCAGTGCCTGTCTTCCAGTGTTTCTATGCAATATGTTCTTAAGTCTGTGCCATTTCTCTACTCCCTTGTAAAGTGTTTTTTTTTCAGTTTTGTCTGTACTGTATTATGATATTCTCATGTTCTGACAACTGAATAACACTGCTGCATTTCTAGCAACACAGTGTTTTATTTGTAACACATTTCTACCTATTTGTATTCGTCTAGTGCTCCCCATTTGATGTTACTCATGAGATTATATGATGGCTAGTGTTCATACCTCCCAAACATACCATACCAAAATACTCACTTTTACTGAGTTTTGTGGTCCAAAAAATGGGGTGCCACCCCTTAATTTACAAATTTCCAGGCTTTTTATTTTAATTTTTTCCAGCTTTTTGAACTGATGTCATCACGTGTGCAATGACATCAGCTCTGTGAAACAGCCTGCCTGTCAGAATTGAGCTCAATGGCTCACATACATGTATTTCTAGCTGCTCGAGCCAAGCCACGAGGGAATGGAATAATGTTGGTGGCTCTGCTGACATTTTGTGGACTGTGTGTGTTTGTGTGTGTGTGTGTGTGTGTGTGTGTGTGTGTGTGTGTGTGTGTGTGTGTGTGTGTGTGTGTGTGTGTGTGAGTGTGTGTAATGTCCTAAGTGAATATACCTGGTGGCTAGAGGTACTCAGGCTCAAACCCTGTACCTTGGGTACAGGTAATAAGAGCCTAAAGTCCCTACTCACCACCACTTGTGAAAACTTTCCAGATTTATGCCTCATATATTTGTTCTGTTACTCATAAAATCTGTGGTTTTCTGGATTTTTGTGGCAAATCAGTGAAGGAATGAATTCATTAAATAATGACAGGCATTTGAATTTCAGACTTCATATCTTCAGAAAATAAATGGCAACACAAAACCTTTTATTCCACCAATTTTCTAAGTTTATAAGATCAGTATTTGAAATTTGTCCCAATTTTTTTGGGCTGTATTCCCCCATTATTGGCTTTGTTTTGTGGTAAGATGTTGAGAGCTATGGTGAGAAGTGAGAATTGAATTGTGTATTCCCCCATTATTGGCTTTGTCCACTTTTTTGTGCTAAGAAGTTGAGAGCTATGGTGAGAAGTGAGAACTGAATTCACTAAATGATAACCATTTAAAATTCAGTCTTCCTATCTTTCAGGAAACTGCTGACTTGGCATAGGGTATGTTGCTCTGACAGTAAAGCACAGGGTCCTGGGTCCAAGCCTTGGCAGTGAAATGCATGGTGGTAACACAGCATTTTATTCTAGCAACTTTCCAAAATGATACAAGCAATGTTTAAAATATGTCCCTTTTTTTGGGCTTTTGCCCCACCCCCATTACATTTTGACTTTCTCCAGATTTCTTGTGCTGCAAAGTTGAGAGATGCAGTTGACTGTCGAGTGGATTTTACAAGGAGCTGACAGCTTCAGGGGAAGAGGAGTTTAGTGTTGGTTATGGGGAGGCTGCTTGTATTGTTAATAGCATGACAGGTTAAATACTTGCTTTTGATGCAGAAGCCTGTGGGTTCGACTCCTGCAGTATGCAGATGCGTTGCTGATACTATACTGTGTTGTTGTACTTTTAAAGGGGGTGAGTGTAACAAGTCAAGGATGTAGCTACAGATACAACAGAAGTGAGAAAATGTCATGCACAAGGCATTTGTGCCTCAGTGTAAAGCGCAACAAATATCATTAACCCAAATTCAGGAAAAGAAAATCAGAATTATTATGTTCTGTGCTGCATTATAAGAACATTATTTTTAAACAAGTGCAGTATATTTTCCAGCATTCAAGATAAAACACATATTTTTCCACTGCAGACAGTGGAGAAGCAGGAGTGATCAGTTAGCACCTGGATTACAATGATAGTTTTGATGCTTCAGGATGAATGTAGGAGAGGGTCTGTCAATACTTGGACTAAAAAGTGGAAGTCTTAAAACATGCAGTTTGCCTAGTTTATTTTGTTATGCATTTACAGCTATTGAGCTTGTCTGATAACACAAATCAGAGTAAGTCAAGCAAAAAACTAAAATTGAAAATAAGTTCAAGAAGCTGTGCAAAGATGCCTATGGCTTACGCTACTGCCATTATATATATATATATATATATATATATATATATATATATATATATATATATATAGATTTGTGTGTGTGTGTGTTTTTGTGTGAGTGTGTAGAAGTAGACTTTTATGATGGAAATGTTTTGAACTGGGCAGTTTTGTCATTATTGCTTCATGCATTTTGTTTCATTGCCTACTGGAAAAATGTTCAAACAATACATTTAAAATGTGCTCTAAGTCTAACAAGTGTGCTGTATTATACAAGGAATATAATTTAATAAAGTCAGGAAGGTGTATCAAAGAACACATGTATGTTTCTTGTTTTGTGTGCAAGGGGGCCTATGATTTGAAAACAGCTCAAAGATAGTATTTATCCACCACTGGCCAGATGCATTTTCTTTGGATGTGGTGTGGGTTTCAGTGCTGTTTCAATGAATGTGAGTTTCAAGGGCAGAGAAGTTTTAATGCTAAGTCTATTTTCATTGTGAGATAGTATTGCTTTGTTTAGCAGATGTATATTAGTGTTTGTGCATTGTGCTATAAAATGTAAAAATAAAATCCAAATAATCATTATAGAAGTAAAGCAGTATGCACATTAGTGTTTATGGTAAATGGGGTGGAATAGCCTGGTAATGGGACATTGTTGGAATGACTGCAGGGGAACTCTGGTGCCATATTTTGGTTGTCTGTTTTTCAGTTTGCGTTTGAAACGTGGTATCCCGGAATTCCATTTGAGTGGATGGGGTTACGTAATTATGTATGCAAATGTTATATTAATCATTATACAGATTTGTACCTATTTTTCATGGGCCTTGTCCAGATTTTTGATGTTTCCAGGTTGAGACCTATGCTAGTGTTGTGTTCTCTAATTTGAAGGCTTAATCTATTACAGATACTTTGTTAGTGCTAATGCTAGGATAATGTTCTGGAATTTGAGCATTTTCAGTCTTCCTTGAGTGTAACAGACAATCACTATTACTTGACCTGTAAGAGTACACTAGATATATAAACTACTTTGGTATTTTCATGTCATTAAGCTGATTTTACTTGTTAATCTAATTGATAAGCTTGTACTGGATATTTAGGTATAACTGGTCCACATTCTTGCTAACTTTGATATCTCTGTTATCTGAATATTCTGGTGTGACTGTATTTTAAATGTTTTATATATGATCATTAATGTATTGTTAACAATATGCAAATGTTAAATGAGTTGAAGTGTTAACCATTTTGTGAGTTTCTAATGTCAAATGACCTCTGAGTTTACCTCTGGCAGGTGTGCTTTATGTCCTGCAGATGGTATTTCAGAGTTTTGAGTCACCTAATACAGACTGTTATTGCCTTTTTACCCTTTGTTCCCCAACTAATTGTATATCAGCTGTAACTCATTTTTACTCTCATGTCACCCTTGCCAGTATCTAATTTATATATTTCCTCTGCTTATTCTTATTTTTAGCCAAACCCTCTCTTTCTTATTTTGACTATCTCTTTAACTCATATATTACACTGAACTGGTGTCAATCAAACCATTATTGTCCAACAACATCCAAGACTGAGGTTTACCTTAGTAAGGACCCTGAGAGAGACATATTAATAATATATGTCATTTACTGTCATGTCTAACATAGCTATCCTATTCCTATTTGTAAAAAAATAGGGCATGGGCTTCTGTAAAGAACATACACTCCCACTAGAATTAACAAGTTCTCTGGTAATTTTCTATACTGGAAGAAGTATCCTTCTCTTGAGCTCCCATCCTTCTTGTCTATTGTACATTATATACCCACTTCAAAAGTCCTCCCCACTTTACCTTCATTACCATACTTTATCTTATTTGTTCTTTCCTGCAGTATAAATCTGTCTGTCTTCCCCTATAACTTCCAATGCATTCATTGTCTGTGACATATAATAGTGATCTTGCCCTTACTGAAACAACAAAAATAATAAATTGCAGTACTTAGTATCTCTTTACGCAGGCTTTTCTACTAACTGCATCTGCACCAGGTTAACCCCCTGCTTTGAAACTCTTTCTGCTAACCCCTATATAATTACTATGACTCTGTAACATTGCAACTTCTGCTATTATTTGTTAAGTTGCTCTTTCCCCTAACAGCTTTTCTAGTCACATTACATTTTTACTGTTTCTACCACATAAGACATCTTATCTTGCTCACCTCTAACTCTACATACAGACCTTTTTCTCCCCTCCTGTACTACTTTGCCATTTCAACCAACATGGCTTCACCCAGATCATAGCAAAACAACTGCCCTTGTTGCCTTTTTGGACCACATCATATGCCAGAGATACCAACAATTTAGCTTCTTCCCTCTTTTTAGCTCCCTCTAAAGCTTTCAATACAGTCTCACATACCAAACTACTCTCCAAAATGTCTGCTTTAGGCTTTTGCAGTACAACAGTCACTTGGTTCTCTAGCTAGCTTCATCCAACTGGCTCCAATCAGTTAAATGCATTTATAGTTACTCATCTTTTCTCCCAGTTAATACAAGTGTCCCACAAGGTTCCATAACTGGTAATCTCCATTTTAGTGTATTGATAAGTGATCTACATACATCCTCCCAACAAGCTACACTTATACAACATGCAGATGACTCCAATGTCATTTACTCATCTAATCCCAGTTACATGCTATCACTCAGCAGGCTTGTAACTATTAATAACTGGCTTAGTGACAGTCAGCTTTTCCCTAAATCGAAATAAAACAAAACTGCTCTTATTTCTCCCCAAATCCCAAACACACATAAGGCACCTTGAAAATATCCTCCCTCAACAATGCTGAAATTGAAGTTGTACCTCATACAAAGTTACTTGGTGTCATAACAGATGATCAACTGAAATTTGTTCTTCATATTCAAAAGTGCATAAAGCAGCACACAAAAAACTGTGCATGCTCTGTAGATCAAAAAAATTCCTTACCAACTCCTCAAGAGTTAGTCTAGCGAATACATATCTCCTCCTTTCGCTAGTATATGTCTCACTCATTTTCACCAACATTCAGATCTCCCTAAGATCAAAACTTGAGCTTTGCTATAACAAAGGAGCCAGATCTGCAGCCAGTCAGTCATACAACTCCCACCACTGCTCTGCCCTTGGATATTTAAACTGGCTTAAGTTATCTCACTACCTCAAGTTCACGCAATTCCTCCTTGCTCATAAAATGATATTCAAATCCTCATCCTGCCCAACAACAAGTAACATTCTTAACCATTACCTCCATTATCATCCTCTTCAATCATCTGAGAAACACCTCCTTGAAATCCATAAACTGAAAAAATCTATCAGTCACTGCCTATATTCCAACTCAGTAGCCAAGGTCTGGAAAAGTATTCCTACAGATATTAGAGGAAGGCCATGTAGTCATATATTCAAACAATATCTAAAGAGATTTCTCCTCAACTCCTGACTCTGAACATGTCTTGCATCAGGCTAACACTACACGTTATTCCTTCCTCCTCTACCTTTCTCTCCTCTGTCTTCCTTCTTCCTTCCTTCATTCTCCCTTTCCTTATCTTTCCTTCGCTTACTAGCCAAAGCACCAGTTACTTCTCCAATAGATCCCTACTTTATCTCCATTTCCTAATCTTCCCCCACCTGTAAAATCTCTTTCCTTTCTCTAAGTCTTTTGCCCATATTTAAAATGCTTAACATCTTTAACATTGGTTACCATAATCAACTGTACTTTACTAGGTATTCAGTATTCTATGATTGTTGTTTAATATTCACTCTATGATTTTCTGATCTGACTTTATTTATCCTATATGTTGATTCTATTATTTGTTCCTGGACTTCATGTGATAATATTATGTAGATAATTAATTTAACTATGTATGTTGGAGCTTTTCTCCCCAGGCCTACGCTGAAAATGAGATTCATGCTCAGTCAGACTTTCCCAGTAAACAAATGCCAAATAAAATAAAATAAATAAATAAAATGTTTATGGATGATTGCATGTTTGCTACTAATAACCTCAATCTAATCCTTCCTGAAATAGTTCTTTTTTTGAAAATTTTAAGGATGTTTCTGTTCTAGAAGTTAATCGGTTCAAAATGTTTTAAATTCTGGTTTGCAAAATTTTAAAATCTATAGGAGAGCAATTAATAGCCAGAAGACTGGATTCTAAATATTTGGGGTTAAAGTTAGCAGAAACAATTGTAGATTTAATTATTATACTTAGTTTTAAGTCTAGCCCTGGAATTCAATAAACTCCATGCAAGAATAACACTATTCTTGCATGGAGTGGTTCATGTCCATATAGTACAGCAGCGCGCCTTGCATATTCATGAACGTGCACTGCTGTTCAACCTACATGAACACGAGCCATGAATGAGTGCAGGGGGCATGTTCAAGTAGTGCACGGACATTGAGCAGCCTCCTGCTCTCAGAAAGTATGGCACTTTTTAATAGGATCTGGCATAATATTAGAGAATTGCTCTAATATTATGCCAGTATTTCAGTGTTCCCGGATACTGAAATGAAATAAATGATATTTCAGTGTCCATGGATGCTGAAATGCACACGGCATCAGGCAAGCAATGCAGGGTGTATGACAGGTTCTGTGACACACCTCCTGCATTGTAAAAGTACCGTACAACACCTCTGCAACCTGCTAAAGCAGAGAATATGTCCAAATGCACAAATAATTATTTTTTATTTATTTATTTTTATTTTGGTGGTGCTGCGGTAGCATTGTTGCCTCACAGTAAGACACTGTCCAGTTCGACTCTCAGCTAGGGCATCTTCTGTGTGGAGGCATGCATGAATGGGCGTACCTTCGTTGAATGTTGTGCATCAGGGCTGGTAACTCGGCACATAAAAATCAACTACCAATCATTAGCGGACCGGAGTTCTGCTGTGGTGACCCCTAACTAGGAAAAGCCGAAAGACATATATTTTTATTTTCAGTTTGATTACCGGGGAAGTACACTGGGCCAAGAAGTGCCCATTTTCAGTGGAGGCCCAGGGAGAAAAGCTCCGTTGGTAGTACAATCAAGGTTACATAATACTAGAGGTAAATACAAGAGAAATATACAAACAGTCAGGAATGCATACTAAACATCGAAGACAGTGCAATACATTTTTTTTGAGGCAATTAGATATTTACAATATTTACATACTTAGAGTCAATTGAAAGTCAGCTAAATCAATTTTTGAGGAATAGAAATGAAATATGAGAGTAGATAGGTGCAGGAGTATAGAGAGCTTAGTGGAGAAATCCATAGAATTTATATAGGGTGAGAGCAAGAACATTTCCATTTGGATGATAGGTGTAAGAAAAGTTGGGTCTTGAAGGATTCCGTGTGAAGTATAGTCCTAAGTGATGGAGGGAGAGAGTTCCATTTTTTACCTAGAGAGAAGGAGAGTAGAAACTGGCCAGCGAGATGTTTGGATTTGTGAATAGAGATTAGGTTTTGGTGTTCAGATCTCAGAGATCTGTTTGGGATGTATGGGGGAAGGATGTTAGTTAAGGCTGGGCATTTATCTGGGTAGAATATTAATTTGTGAGTGGTGGTTAGTTGGAGATAGTCTAGATGGTTAGGGAGTTCTAACCAGTTCAGAGATTGTAGGGTAAGACAGTGGTGAGTTGAGGTTTTGGATTTAGTGGCAAATTTAGAGATCTTATTATAGCAAACTTCAAGTTTTGAGGTGTTGTAAACTGACAGATTAGTTAGAAGAGGGGCTCCATATAGAAGAGAGGGTAGTAGGTAGGTGATTGCCAAGGTATGCCTAGAGGAGTTTGAAATAAATAGATTATTCCTGTAGAGCATACCTAACTTTTCGTGGGTTTTCTTTATGTTTTGTTGTATGTGGAGATCGAATTTGAGGTGTTCATCTATGGTAATACCAAGGAGTTTTGCGGAAGGGACCACTTCTATAGCAGTGTTGGTTTGGCTTAGGATATTGAAAGCATTTTTGTCAAAGGAAGAAGCTTTGGTTGGGAGGAAAATTAGTATTTTAGACTTACTGGAGTTGAGGGAGAGATGGTTTTGGTGCATCCAGTTCTCTGTAGTGGAAAAAGCTATTTGTGTTTTAGTCAGTAGTTCAGAAATGTTGGAGGCAGCACAAACTAAGGTAGAGTCATCAGCGTATTGGATGACTGTAGTGTCAGGGATGACAGTGTGAAGGTTATTTCTAAAGATGTTGAAAAGCATGGGACCGAGGCTGGACCCCTGAGGAATGCCGGTAGGTGTAGGCAAGAAGGTAGATGTAGAGTCCTTCCATCTGACAGCCTGAGATCTGTCAGAAAGGTAACTGGAGAACCAGGATAGAGTATTAGGGGAGAGATTAAGCTTGGTGAGATGAAAGAGAAGGTGTGTATGGAAGATGGTGTCAAAGGCTTTATAAAGATCAAGCAGTACTGTGGATACAAGAAGTCCAGAATCTCGGGCTTGATTAACAGTTTCTAGGAAGGACAGTAGGGCATTTATGGTGCTGTGACTGGGATGGAAGCCATGTTGGGTGGGTGTAAGTAACTGATTCTGAGTTAAGTAGGGAAAAAGTTGGTGGTGGACACATTTTTCTAGAATTTTAGATATTGGAGAGAGTAGGGTAATGGGGCAGAAGTTAGAAATGGTGGTGTTTTTACCTCCTTTGTGAAGATGTAGAATGTAGGCTGAACACCAAAGTTTGGGTACGTATGACTCTTTTAAGGATCTGTTAGTCAGGATACTAATTGGGAGAGCAATACCTTTGGCTGCGCATTTGAGGAAGGAGGGGGGAATGTTGTCAGGGGCATTAGATCATGGCTTTAGTTTGGATAAGAGATTTTTTTATAAAATTGTGGAAACTGGTTTGAGCTGGAACATAAAGGGACAGTGATTAGGGTTGTTGGGAGTAGAGTTGAAGGAGTTGGGTGGGTTATTGTCTGGAAATGTTTTGGTCAGCTTAGCTATAGATTCTGTAAAGAAAGTGTTGAAGTGAGAGCGCAACTCCCTGTCAGTTAAACTAGGGTCAGGGCAGGGGTTATTCCTTGACCCTGGATGGAGAAGAGAGTTAACAGATTTCCAGAATTGTTTTGTGTTCTTACTATTATTGGACTGAAGTTTATTGTAGTAGTTTTTTTTTTGTCCAAGGTGATTAATTTTTTTTACTTGGTTGCGGAGTTGGGTATATTGGAGCAAGGCAGTAGACAGTTTATTTTTCTGAAAAAGCTTCCAGGATTTGACTCTGAGACGCATGGTTTGTTTAGTCTCTTTGGTCAGCCAAGGAGCAGAATTGGCTTTGAATCTGTCAAAGGAAAAAACTTCAGAGACCATTTCACATAAAGTTCAGGTATGGCACCTTTTATTACTTGCAGCAAGGAGACAAAAACATGCACATACAGGATTTTGCCTAATTACTAACAGGCAGTATGCTTATCTTATACTGTTCTATAAAATGTTACTTTCTATAGTTGACATAGTTAGACACAGCTTTCTGTATTGTTCTACAGCAAATGTTACTCAGATTTCCTGCTGACATGTTCAGATTTGAAACTCACTATGTGTTACATAGAAAATGTTACTTGGATTTCCTGCTGACATGACTGGATTTATGAAAAACATTTGAGAAAAACAACCTGACCTTGGGGCTTTATTTTTAGCCCATACAAAATTTCTATTCTTCAATTGTGCAGTTCTAATATACATGTTACATTTCAAGGTACTTTTCTAGCTTAGGTACAAGTTAATGCTGATTGCAGTTCATATTTTCAAACAGCCTTTGTCTTCATTATCAATAGCTTCTGCAGCTGTGTATTTTCTCATAGCATAACTGGGAAATCAACAACTCTTTGTTTAAATCTCATGACATTAGTAGAAGTGATACATCTATTATTATTTTCCTGACACTAGCAGAAATTGAATGCTTCCCTGTAAATTTCCAAAGCATAAGCAAAGATCATAACTGCGCATATTTCATGACATTACAAGATTGGAATGCTTCTGCAGTTCATACAGATTTATGCAGTGTGAAATAGAATAAATGTGTTAACCCTTTTTAAACCTCAAATGCACTAAGAATATTACTAATACATATGTTTCTAATATTTCCTCCCTTTTAATACTTTATTCTACTTTCAAAATAAGCATAAACGGATTTTCTTCCCCTAACCTCTTCCTACTCAGGATTTGCAGTTAAGAGAGTCATTCAATTTAAACTTATGAAAGCATTTTCAATTTTTCAACGGTTCTTCAAATTCAGCACCTTGGTATAAGGTTTCTGAAACTGACATGTCTATAAAGTCTTTAATCAGTCTTTTCGTGCAGGGGGATGCAGCAGCAAACACATACCCCCAGTAGGATCATTCCTACACAGATGGCAATCAGAATGTTCATTAGGATACTGCCCCACCCCCCAAACAATCTCTGGAAAAAGTCCATCAATGGATTTGGTCCTGGTTTGGTCATGGCCAACACTTACTGAATTACCTCAAGATGATTGTTTATCTTGTGTTTATGGTCAGGAAAATATGAACAGCACTCCTCCTGGATTAAAGCGCAGGTACCTCCTTTCACCGCTAGGGTGAAGTCGAGAGCCATGCGGTTTTGAAGCACTACAGTTCTCATGGCATTCAGTTCATCAGTTACCAATTCTAGAGTGGAAAAGGTTGCATTACTCATTACTTCGAGAAGTTTAGATAGTTTTCTCAGCTCCCAGATTGATTTTGTTGCTCCATATGCTGGTAATATGCCTGCCCACGATATAGCAGTATCACTCAAGTCCATGTGTGTCAGTCCATCGCCCACAGCATGATGGTTTTTCCAGCATGCATCGATTTGCCCCACTGGATTGACAGGTTTCTTGATTTCTCGAATATTCCAAACTTTTCCTTGAGGTAAAACTGCTGTATGTCGTATGGCCGGAACCAGGTAGCCCAAAAAACAACTGCCGGACCAATTCTCAGGTAACCATTTATATGCTTTTCTACCACATACCAAATAACAATCTTCTACTTTAGTAGTAACTTTACTATGAATATATGCTTGTCCTGCATTAAATATTTTTTCTGTCAATTATAGACAGTTGTTTGTAGAGAACAGAATCATGTCTTATTTCCTCAATTGTTTTGTGCATCAATTTAAATAATGAATCATAGTTTGCATTACAATAATAACCTGCATTATTAGCTTTATTATAGCATCTATAAGGAACAGTCACATTGCAATTGCTCCAGTCCACCTGAACTGTATCACTTTTGTAAAAACACACAGTTCCCTTTTGTTGAACAGACAAGTGCAATGCTATTTTATCTTGTGCTGTAATAGTTGATGTATCATGAACCAAGTTTTCCCAGGTCTCGTTGACTCCTAGGGGGACTGAAGTTAACAATAACCCCCCGTATGC
This sequence comes from Protopterus annectens, assembly GCF_019279795.1. Classification (NCBI taxonomy): domain Eukaryota; kingdom Metazoa; phylum Chordata; order Ceratodontiformes; family Protopteridae; genus Protopterus; species Protopterus annectens. Next base: position 550,841,439 of record NC_056744.1, read on the forward strand.
TGTTGGCAAAGTTGTGCAAATCCAGCAATTCGAAACATTGAAAGTCTCAGCATACACATATTTGATTGCCTGGTATTGAAGTTTGGGTGCCAGTTTACGTGCAACTCTCCAAGTTTATTCAGTTCAGTTTGTGTGGCTGGGAAAAAGAATGGCCACAACAAAAAGATTATTGTAACTAGTACAGTTAACAGGATGATTATGCAATACTTCTGAGGAAATGGTTGTTCTGCATTCCTGTTTTCTCCGACTCTCCTGAGTAGTTTTATTATTTGAATTTTTCTGGATTCTATCATTTTTGCTTTTGACATATGATCTTACTCTCTGCCCTAATAGGACCTTCAGCACCGATGGTTTCTTCACTGGGGTTGAGACAGATCAGTCCTATTGATCTGACCCCCCCTTTGTAGCCAGACTTTGTGCTAAGGGCCCCAATGGAGAGGTAAGATTTTTGTCCAGTTCAAAGTTCTTAACTAGTTTGCAGTGCATCAGGTGGATCCACAAGGCTCGCTCTGAGATTTTGACTGCAGTGGGTGTCGAAAGAAGCACCTGGTATGGACCTTCCCACCTTGGTGACGTCCAATTCTTCTTTTTAACAGTTTTCACCCAGATCCAATTCCCTGGGATCGCTGCCACTTCCGATGTTTCGGTTTGTTCTTTACCTGAAACAGAATTTGACTGCAACAGATGTTTAGAATTCAACAAATTTCTCATATATTCGGCTAGTATACAGTCAGCTTCCTCATTTGCTGGCATGAGAGGTTTCCACTGGGGTATATAATAAGCCCTTCCAAATAGTTTTTCAAAAGGAGTCAATCCTTTTGCAGTCAGAACAGTTCTCATGCTCAATAGTGCCAGGGGCAGACAGTACACCCAATTATTTTCTGTTTCTGCTATTAATTTTCTTAACTTATTCTTTAATATTCTATTATGCCTCTCAACTAGCCCTGCAGATTGCAGATGGTATGCACAATGATTTTTTAAAGAAATACCAAAATGCTTACTTAACTGCTGTTTGGTTTGGTTTACAAAGTGTGTACCGTTGTCACTGTAGATCCTTTCCGGAATGCCAAATCTAGGGATGATTTCTTTAACAAGGACTTTCGCTACTGTAGCTGCATCTGGATTTTTGGTCAGAAAGGCTTCCACCCATCTTGAAAACATATCTACAATAACAAGACAATACTTCTTATTTTTACATTTGTTCAATTCTATGAAATTCATACAAATAGTATGAAATGGATATGGTGGTGTAGGGAAACTCCCTTGCTTGGGCTTTAATGCCCCTTGTGCATGATGTTTGTTACAAATATGGCACATCAAACAAATTTTTTTAGAATAGTTTGTAAATCCATATGTTGTGAACACTCAGTTCACCAGCTGTACCATCCCCCCTGTTGAGACATGGCATTGCCCATGGCTCAACAAGGCTGCATATCTAAACAAATTAGATGGTAATATTGGTTTCCCTTCTTTAGAGATGTACAGCCCCTTTTTGAGAATTGCTCCTCGTTTTACCCATCTTTGTTTTTTAGCTTGCATAGTTAGTGTCTGCATTGTCTTTAACATTTCTAAACCTAAAATTTCAGAGGTTTGTAGTTCCTCATTTAAAAGAAATACTTCTGAAGCTGCCTGTTTTGCAGCTGTATCAGCTCTTGCATTACCTTTTGAAATCCTATCTTGTTGCTTTGTATGAGCTGTGCATTTACAAATAGCTATTTTCTGAGGTAACTGAATAGATTCTAAAAGATCTAAAATAAACTGTGCATGATTGATAGGTTTGCCAGTAGATGTTATCATTCCTCGATTCTTCCACTGTTGTGCAAAAACATGTACAGTAGAAAAAGCGTACTGGCTGTCAGTAAAAATGTTTACACTTTTACCCTTTGCTAAGGTACATGCCCGTGTCAAGGCAATTAATTCTGCTGCCTGTGCAGATAAGTTGTATGGTAAAGGTTTTGCTTCTATAATCTCAGTATCAGAAACTACAGCATATCCTACTAGGTTCTGTCCTGCAAGACCCCTTTTGCATGAACCATCTACATAGTATGTCACCTCGGCATCATCCAAGGGGACATCCGTGAGATCTTTTCTAGGTAGTGTCTTTTGCTCAATCACCTGCAGGCAGCAGTGTGGTGTGCCATCTGCAGGGCTTGGGAGCAAGGTAGAAGGGTTCAAAGTCGTGTATCGTTCAATTGTCATGTGATGTTGGCTCAACAATATAGTCATACAGGAAAGATGCCTAGCAGGGGAAAGATATGCTACTTTCTCTTGCAGTAAAATAATCGCAACTGCATGAGGCACTCTCAAAGTGAGAGGGTGGAATAAAACTACTGAGGCCGAAGCCTGTACTGCCATTGCAGCTGCAACTACTGCTTGTACACAGTGTGGTAAAGACCATGCCACTGGGTCTAGTTGTGATGAATAATAAGCAATGGGGTGTTGCTTGTCCCCATGCTGTTGTGTTAATACTGATGTCATATAACCTTGCTTACAATCTACAGGGAAAAAACGTTTATGGTAGTTTGGTAATCACAGAACTAATGAGGATGCTATTAACTGCTTCAGTTTGCAGAAAGCAGATTCTGCCTCTGGTGTCCATTGTAACAATTCCTGTGCTACCATAGGCTTTTTATATATCAGGTCAGTCAGAGGTGCAGATTCCAAGGCATAGTTTGGAATCCAACTCCGGCAAAAATTAGTTGTACCCAGGAAGGACATCATTTCCCTCTTGGTAGTGAGTTTTGGTGCTTGCAAAATTGCTACTTTTCTGTCCTCATCTAATGTTCTACCCTCCTTGAATATTACATATCCTAGATATTTGACTTGTTTTTTTCCAAAACTGCAGTTTATTTTTGTTTACCTTATGTCCTTCACCGACTAAAAATTGTAATAGCGCTATGGTATCTTCTTTGCAATCTTGCTGGGTGGGGGCCGCCAGCAGGATGTCATCAACATAAAGTAAAATCTGACTGCCTCTTGGTGGGGTAAATCCCGCCAAGTAGATTGCCATTTCTTGTGAGAATATTGTTGGACTTTCACAATATCCCTGTGGTAGTCGCGTATATGTATACCTTTTCCCCTGAAATGTGAATGCAAACCAATACTGGCTGTCAGGGTGTATTGGTATCGAAAAGAACGCATTTCTGATATCTACCACAGAAAAATATTTCTGTTGAGGTTTTAAATCATTCAACAGGGTGTGTGGGTCTGGCACTGTAGGTGCCCTTGATATTACTGCGTCATTTACAGCTTGTAAATCTTGGACCATACGCCATTCTCCATTTGCTTTTTTAACAGGAAATAAGGGTGTGTTACATGGTGAATCGGGAGATTCCACCAGCACCCCTTGCCTAAGTAAAGCTGCTATAATAGGTTTGATTCCTACCTCTGCATCTTTTATTAGGGGATACTGTCTTTTCTGTGGTCTAAATGCTGACTTTGGCATGATAGTAACTGGTCCCGCTGTACGAATAAGTCCTACATCTGACTTTCCTGTTGACCAGAGAGTTTCAGGTATATTCTGTAAGGCATTCTCTTCTTCCTTTAATAGAAGTGCTAATCAGCTGTCCTTGCTAGACTGCAAGTGTATGGCTGGGTGGGTCTGAGTTATCCAATTCAGCTTCTGTATTTGTATTCCCTGTTCTGACAGTTCTAATTCTGTCTGTTTTTTCCATCTCGTGACTTTTTCTCCTAAGTCTGCCCATTCTATGTTTCTGTCCTTAGTTAAGCTAACATGTGATAATCGATTAGATTTATAGAGGGCAAAGAACTCCTGGGACAATGAACAGCTAGCTACACTGTTCCCTTCTGTGTCCCAGTACAGATTACGTAATATCAATCTGTTTGCCACAATTTCTAAACAATTCTTGCTCATATTCCTTATCAGGTCCTGGCGTGTTACAATGATACATGGTAGAGTGCAACAAGTGTTGCTTATCAATGTCAAGGGAGGGGAATTTGCTGATGGCTACATTCATTAACTCTTCGGCCGCAGTCCCTGGACCAGTCGTAACCAAGTCCTGGCTGTACCAATAAAAATTTTCACATTCCGATTGCACTGCAAAGGTATCAATTTGTTGCTCTGCTTCCATACCCTGCATGGTTGGGACTACTGCTATACCAAATAGCTGCATGAGGTCTCTGCCCAAGAGGTTTACTGGGCATTTTGCAGAAACAACAATTTTGCTTTTCTGAGTCAATCTTAAAACCGGATCATTTATTGCAATGTTACGGGAGAGGGGCTCCCGATACAGCTGTCCATTAGCTGCTTTTACTAGTATGTAATCAGGTGACTCTGAGTTTTCTGTCAGTTTGGAGGGATGTATCAGGGTTCGTGATGGCCCTGAGTCACACAAGAATTTGACTTCCCTCCCTTCTACCAAGAGTGTAACTTTTGGTTTTGTGTCTGCTAAATAGAGCTCCAGGTTCAATAAAGCTAGGTCTAATATTTCATTTTCTTCACTATCACTAGCTTCTTACACTTCCTATATCTCTTCTGTCACATCCTCTGCTCCCTCTATCACATTTTCATTTGTCCTTTTTTTGCTATCCCCTTTTAGTGATTCCTGACTATCATATAGTCAGTCCTCACCCTCCTTGTCCTCCGTAGTTGCCTTCTTGTTTTTCCTGCAATCCCTTGCCAAGTGTCCCTTTTTACCGCATTTGAAACATTCACCCCTTTTCTTCCGCCCTTCAAAGTCCTCTGATCATTGATCAGATTGTTTGTTTACCTGTGCATTTTTCTTGCCCTTTTTCCTGGACTGTACTACATAAACGCCTGCTCCATCTTCTACAGAAAATACTTGAGCTTTCTTTTTCTTTTTGCTATTAAAATGCCTATCGGCATGCCTAGCATATTCAAGAAATGACTGTAACCTGCTTGTACGATGGTCTACCAATGTGTTTTGTAATAAAACTGCTTATGGGTGCAATACTGCCTTTTAAAAATGCATTCTTTAACTGCTGTTCATATGGAGAATTTTGTGTTTGATCTTCAGGAAACTGCATTCCACAGTGGTTATTAAAACATTCTAATAATCTGGCATAATATCGGTTAACAGTTTCACCTTCTTGTTGGATGCATTGATTAATGCTAGTCCAGTCTGCCCTAGGCTTTCATTTCTCAGAGATGCAGTCTGTAAGACCTTTTACTCTGTTGTCTAATTCTGCGCTGCTATGTGGGAGGGGTCTTTGTGCAGCGTCACGGGGATTCCAGTTGCCACTAATCATGTGCCAATCTGGCCCCACAATTTGTCTAACTACTTTTTCTACCTCTTCTCTGTTTAAATTATAACTTAGCCTCATTCCTTGTAAATCTTCTGAGAACTTTCTAAATTAACTTTTGGATGGGCAATTCCCTCAGTGGCTTTCCGGATATCTTCATGAGTCCAGGGTCTATACACTAGAATAGCTGGGTCCTCACCATCTTGTCCTGCCTGAGTATTAGGTACTTCTATGAGTGGGCATATTTCTTCTTCACTCGTATATCGTGAATTCTTAACCATTTGATATAACTCAATGCCTTTATTTGAGTTAACTGCCCGTGTTCAAGACCTGGTCCCGATGGGATCTCTAATAAATGATTTTACTTTTACAATGTCTCTATTCTCAGTGACAACAGGATATCGTGGGGGTGGACTAACCTGTTCATTTGCTTCATATTCTGGTAAGGGAGGTGGAGGTGCTGATGCCATTACTAAGTTATTGTTCTCTTTGTCTAAAAACATTGTTTTTGAATTGTTGTTCTTTTGTCCCCTACGGTTTACTTCCTCAATCCACCTGTGTGCCTGAGGAATTCCTAATTTGCGTTGCTTTTTTACCTGACCTTTGGAATCGGTTTTGAGCTGTTTGACAAGTTTGATAAGCGAGGATTTTTCTAATTTTCCATCAGATTCATACTTATTAACCCATTTTGAATAGTATTTAATATTGTCAGCGCGCTGCGACTGCATGTATTTTGCATCTTTGGTTAACGGCAGATTTTGGGGTCTTTTTGTGCAATTATTACCTATTTTGTTCTACCCTTTTTGATCGTTACGTAACTTCTGTTATTTTTAACATGGTACCACAGATTTTGTTATAGTCTCTTCAGAATGACTACCTACCTATTCTGTTTTCCCTGATCTATGACAAGACAGTACTCTTTTCTGTCCCTGACTTGTAAAAATACAGTCTTCACAAAAACAATACAAATCTAGTCCCTGATCTAAAACAGAAAAAAGTAGATTCACCTTACCTAAGCCTTCATGATTGATCACCTGGTTCGTGGAGACCCGTCCTTCAGTCGCAGATCAGAAAGTGGCTGGCCTCTTTTGTAGGACAATTCATTCGGAGGGCTTTTCATATAAGAAGAACCGATTTGGTTTCTTCCCCATACGGTTTCAACCACCTGGCCCGTCTGATCCGAGGTGATGTGAGGGCTCCGGCATGAAGGACCAATCTGTCAAAGGAAAAAACTTCAAAGACCAATTCACGTAAAGTTCAGGTATGGCACCTTTTATTACTTGCAGCAAGGAGACAAAAACATGTGTATACAGGATGTTGCCTAATTACTAACAGGCAGTATGCTTCTCTTATACTGTTCTATAAAATGTTACTTTCTATGGTTGACATAGTTTGACACAGCTTTCTGTATTGTTCTACAGCAAATGTTACTCAGATTTCCTGCTGACATGTTCAGATTTGAAACTCACTATGTGTTACATAGAAAATGTTACTTGGATTTCCTGCTGACATGACTGGATTTATGAAAAACATTTGAGAAAAACAACCTGACCTTGGGGCTTTATTTTTAGCCCATACAAACTTTCTATTCTTCAATTGTGCAGTTCTAATATACATGTTACATTTCAAGGTACTTTTCTAGCTTTGGTACAAAATAATGCTGATTGCAGTTCATATTTTCAAACAGCCTTTGTCTTCATTATCAATAGCTTCTGCAGCTGTGTATTTTCTCATAGCATAACTGGAAAATCAATAACTCTTTGTTTAAATCTCATGACATTAGTAGAAGTGATACATTTATTATTATTTTCCTGACACTAGCAGAAATTGAATGCTTCCCTGTAAATTTCCAAAGCATAAGCAAACATAACTGTGCATATTTCATGACATTACAAGATTGGAATGCTTCTGCAGTTCGTACAGATTTATGCAGTGTGAAATAGAATAAATGTGTTAACCCTTTTTAAACCTCGAATGCACTAAGCATATTACTAATACATATTTTTCTAACATATTTGTTTGTTTCTTAGGGGGGCTAGGGAGTTAAGAGTATTTAGGAAGACAGAGTTAAAATGCTCTACAGCGTTGTCAAGGGGGAGAGTGTTTAGGATTTGCCAGTTAATTTGTTTAAAAATGTTTGAGAAAATTGTGGGGTTGAAGTTGCTAAGGTTACGAATTTGAATGTAATGATGTTGGTATTGGGAGGAGTTAGTTGAGCGATGAATGAAGGCAGGGAGATGGTCACTGAAGGTGTCAGGGATAGTGCCAGAGAGAGCGATTTTGTTTAGATGGGAGACTAAAATCCAATCTATGATGGACCCTGGGGGGTGGTTTTTGTTAGGATGGGTTGTAGAATGGTTTACATGGGTGAAGATGTAAAGGTTAATGGCTAGGGAGGGGGAAGGTGTGTTGATTTTATTCCAGTCAATATTGACACCACCTAGAATAAAGGTTTCATATTTTATTTCAGTTGAGGCCCAGTGGAGAATATTCTCAGGGGTAGAGATATTATCGCCTGGGGAGATATATAAGGAAATAATGCAGATATTTTTATGTTTATTTAATCGGAGGATACTCGCTGTTATTTCAGTATTTTTGAATTGTGGGGTTTGGATTTGAAGAGGAATTAGGGAGAGAAGGTTAGAGTAGATTAGGGCAGAGCCTCCACCTTTTTTATTTAATCGGTCGCTCCTGAGGATGTGGAAACCTGGAGGTAAGATTTCAGAATCAGTAATATGAGGTTTTAGCCAGGTTTCAGAGATGGCTAGGATGTCAGGTTGGTTGTGATTGATCCAAGCATGTACATGGTGAATTTTGTTGTTAAGGCTCTGGGCATTGATAGTGAAGACCTTAAGAGTGCTAAGAGAGGATGCAGGAGAAGAAGGGGAAGGGGGGAAAGGCTTATTTGAAGTAGGGGAAGAAAGGGAAGGAGGGAAGTAGTTGTTTGTACTGAGACAGGGGCCAGGGTTAGGATGAATGTCTCCAGATAAGGCTAGGACATTACAGGTGATAACTTTTAGCCTTTTATGTATGGATAGTAGGAAGTTGTTTGGGGTTGGTGGAAGTTTAAGAGAGAAGGTTTTTGTAGAGCTGGAGAATAGATTGGGATGGAAAAGGTGCAGTAGGTTGGGAGGGATAAGGGAGGGGGATATGGAGTGGAAGTGAGAGAGTAGAAGAGGTTGCGGGTGAGAGTAAGGGATAGTTTGAGTAGAAGGTAGGTATGGGGGAGCTTTTGAGGAGTATGAAGTAGCATGATAGAGAGGAGTTAGTAAGATGAGAAGGGAGCAGGGGAGTCGGGAAGTATAGAGGATTTGGGAGGGCATGTTAAGAAATGGGTGGGGTAAGGAAGGGAGAAATAAGAAAGGAAGTAGTAAGCTACTTGAGGAGAGAAGGTAAAGAAGTAGAAAGGAGATAGTAGAAGGAAGCAAGAAATAAGAAAGGAAGTAGTAAGCTAGTTGAGGAGAGAAGGTAAAGTAGAAGGAAGATAAAAATTTGTAGACAGGAGAGGGGAAGATTAAGTGTATTGAGATGTGGGAGGTGTAAGAGTGGGTGGGGAAATAAGAGGGGGGTTGAGATTAGTTAATTAATGTAGGAATGAGGGATAATAGTAAGAGGACTGTGATTGGTTAATAGAAATGGTGGGAGGAGTATGTGAGGGATAAATATAGAGGTGCTGGGGGTGGGAGAGATTTGGGGGCAGGGTAGGGGAGCGGAGTGACCCCACAGGGCGAACGGAGCAGGAAGAGCCAGAGGAGGAGAAAGAGAGGAAGACAATCAGTAAAGAGTGATAGTCAGAAGGTAAGTTTTGCAGAGATGTGTAATAGGTAGAAAGATTTACAGAGAAGTGGAGTAGTGGGTAGATGTATAAGTGAAAGACAGTGGGAGAAGGTAAGAGACTTCAAAAAAGGATAGAGAAGGGCTGTTTATAATGCGAAGAGAGGATAGGTAATCCTTGGAGAGTAGTGAGGGAGAGAGCAGAGGAAAAGATGTCAGAGGGCTGTTTTAGGGGAGATGAGGAAGGAGAGAGTAAAGTAGAGGGGACAGCAAGAAGGTAGAGGAGCTCCACCTAGTGGCCAGTCAGTCTAATGCAGTAGAGACCCCAGGGAGAGATATCAGGTAAAGGGAGGAAGGAGCTATTGTGGTTCAGGATAGGGGGTATAAATTAAAGGGAGAACTAGGAGTAAAATCAGCAAAGAAGAGGGGGTTGTGGCTGCTGGCTAGCCTGGCAGGGAAGCCCACTACAAACTAGTAGAAATCAAATTAAATATTGCAACCTGTTAGAGTAGTACACATACTTTCTTGTAATCCTTGCTGTGAGTAGCACTCATGGAGCAGTATGGTCTTTCAGTTTTGGAATAAGTGTCCGTTTTAGCCGGTTCTTAGCCAGTATGTTCAGGAGGGTACTTTCAGGAGATTAGGGCAGGGTAGGCAGGAGCCCAGGTTTCTTGTAATCCTTGCTGTGAGTAGCACTCAGGGAGCAGTATGGTCTTTCAGTTTTGGAATAAGTGTCCGTTTTAGCCGGTTCTTAGCCAGTATGTTCAGGAGGGTACTTTCAGGAGTTTAGGGCAGGGTAGGCAGGAGCCCAAGTTTCTTGCAATCCTTGCTGTGAGTAGTATAATGCAGGATAAATCCCTGCAAAGGGACACAACATACATATTGCCCTCACAAACTTAGAAAGTTGATAGAAAACAGGCCATGCATCTGCATGAATTACTGAAGAATAGAAGTCTGAAAGCAAATGTATGCCAATATTCCCTGACAGCAGTCCATGTGGACAAAGGCATAAATAATGGGGAGAAAAAAACAATAAAATAGGGACAGTTACTAAAAATTACCCTTGCACACTAAGAAAGTTGGTAGAAAACAGGATGATATATATTAGGAGGAGTCTCTGAAGGATAAAAGCCTGAAAGCCAAATTAATGACATTATTTCCCAGTTGCAGTCCTCAATGACTTGTCAGAATACAACAATACTCACTTATATAACATAATAGTATTATAATTTTTTTTCTAGGCTAAGGAATGTTTAAGTCTAGCTAAGCGGGTGTGTGCATTATGCTTATAATAGCTTAAACATCCCATAGGAGAAAAATACAAATATACAGGTGAACTTTATAAGCTGAGGTAGTTAAAGTTAGAGTTGGTTAGAGTCCCAGGTTTACATGTGGGCATTCACAGTTTGAGTATCAAAACAGACAACTTATTTTTCTATGGGAAAGTAGCGTTAAAATTATTTTTGTAAACTTAAATTATGTAGCAACTGTTTTTTGTCAACCAGGGTAGTGTAGCTGGTGTACAATGTATTTGGTCAACCATGGTAGTGTAGCTGGTGTACAATGTAAGTGTAAGTGCATATAACATATGAAACCACCCATGTACACACAATTGCCACATACGGTATAGTCACACCCCTTGCCAATGTAAGGAAAGCACATAGAGGGATGTCATGTAAATATATGATGTACGCTTAATAAATGAAGTCAGTTCTCTGATTTATTTATAAAATTAAAAGTGAGCAATGTTTAGCAATGCTCAGCTATGCTTAGCAAGTGTAACCATTGCTAAGATGTGAATAGTAAGCAGCAGGTAGCTCAGCTAAGTGGATTTACGCACAGTTAAACACTGCTCAACAATTTCTCCTTTAAGCAGTGTTAAAACTGGCTCAGCGGGTTTGTGCACTACTTAGCAGAGCTTAACCTTTTCAAAATGGTCCAATGACAGGAAAGGGTGGGAAAATCAGACTATTTAAATGGCACAGGTGGGAATATAGCCATAATCTGTTATAGGCCATCTGTGCAGATACAATGGCTGGCATTGGAGAGGGAGTGTGCTTTCAGGTACAGTGCTGGAACATTCGGGAGCCCAGGGTAATGGCTGGACTCCTTGTTAAAAAACATGAGGAGAGACTGCTGCAGGGCCAGTGTCAGGGCTCCCAATACAAAGTGGAGGCCTGGGACCATCTCGCACATGACCTCACCAGTACTACTGGCATCCCCCAGACTGGTGAGCAGGTATAGCACCACTATGCTGACCTAAAACATAGGAAGGGGGTGCTCTTGGACCAGTGGATCCAAGATGGATTAGCCCAGAATGCTCCAGTAGTGTGTAAGTGTCACTATCAAGTAGTTTATAGCAAATACTAGCCTGAGAATGTGATAGACAGATATGCATAATGAGTGTTTTTCTCCCATACAACTGCAGCAGAGAGGGCTAGTAACGTGAAAGCCCATCATGACAGACTGCTGAGGCTACACTGACAGGCTGGTGAGTACAAATTTATTTTGCAATATTTTGTTAAAATAGCTAAGAAGGAGTACATTGCTTACTGCTAGTAGGTATACTGTTACTGTGTGAACTGAATAAATAAAAAAGTATGACTGACGAATATTGAAGTACAATAAAGACCTTTAAAAAATGTTGTGTTTATTTTGGTATGTTGTTGCACACATGTATAGAATGTATACAGGTTCTTCACAGCAAATATGGCTGTCACAGCATACATTAACTGAGGTACATCTGTGAACAAGCTGTTAGGAGAAACTGTAGATGGTGTAGCTGTAAAATGAGATATAAATGAAATGTGAAATATATATTGCACTAAGCTCTGAACCCTGAATAGTAATATGTCAAGTTTCAAAGTGTGTTGCATCTAGCATTGCCTTGTGTTAACCTTTGCTTTCCAGGTTGTAGTAATCCAAACAAGTAATGCACAGTACAATAACTATCTGTCATGCAAGCATCAAAGAATTACAAGTTCAGACTGTCTAACCAAGAAACTATTAGGCAGAAACCAGTGAAACAAGAAACAGCATTTCCCCAGTATCTCAGTGTGATGAGAAATAGTTTAGTTGGTACTTTTGCACACCCAGACATGGTTCATCTCTAGGGAGTGGTACTAAGATGTGTACATATCTACACACAAGGAATCTGGAATAAATGTAAAAGCAGTCAGGTAGTGTTAATAGATATTTTCCCCACAGATTTTACAGGTAAGTAAATGTTGCCAGTAGCTGTATAAATGGTATACAAATAAACTGTGTACAACTGTTCAATTGCTCCATCACATGCCTGCAAATTACAGCAGGCTAGGTACATGTAATAGGCACTCTTCCCGAATCATACCTCTCAACTGTACAGATATTCACTGAATGTCCAGATATTTGTCTCAGATATGTGGTCCGTTTCGCATAAAGTAGTGGTATCATGGCAAACCATTATAGACTGAAGTTAGAAAATAATGATTGGCATACAAGGGTCAGATGTCATATCCATCAGAAAAGCAATGCAAATGCAATACCTGTAATTTTATCAACTTTTTAAGTTTGTAAGAGCAATATCTAAATATTGTCCATATTTATGGGCCTTTGTCCCACTCGTATGTATGGCTTTGTCCAGATCTCATGCTCTAAGAGGTTGAGAGGTATGTTTCCGATACATGTCTCTGAAGTGTCACCCTGTCACAGCTAGTGGTCACTGCTGCAAATAATCCTGGATACAGATAGGAAACCAGTTGACGTATGCTTCTAGCACACTCACATAACAGCAGTTCAGGGTACCCCTCCTGTGCCAGATATGTAACCCTGACATGTACGAGTCCCCTCTAGTCATGTGCCCAGAGTTGTCACAGTTTGCCTAATACCATTCCAGGCTGAAAGTTTAATAGGCATGTTTGTACTACAGAAGCTATGGCCATAGGTAGATGTAAGTGAGAGAAGACCCATAGAGTATTGCGCAGTACTGCTGTGGAAAATAGAAGCATAAACAGTTGTTAATGGATTTTCTGCCCCCCCTTATCTGCATCAATAATTATTACTCATATACTAGGGGTATGTTGTGCTCCCACCCAATGTTGGGACTTGTGTTATGTTTATTGTTAATATGTTTGATTGCTTGCATGTTAACATATCTTGTTCAAATACCATTGTTGGTGGCCTGTTGCCGTCAATGTTACTGACATGCTATTACGATGCATACTGTTGTTCCATTTATGCATGTATTCTGTTTGCTATGCAACTGTTTCAAATCTGTTTTCTGGGTTAATTGGAATACCCATACATACTGTTACAACTAATCTTAAAATGTGTTGTTCATGACTAACCAACATATTTTGTAAAACCTCAACACCATAATGCATTTGGGAATGCATATCCCAGTGGATCTGCCTGTCCCACCTCATCTGGCCATGGCACCAGGCCCCAGCACATCTGGGACCCAACCCAGATCTCCCTCGTCTGCTGGTCCTGCACCACCTTTGGGTGGAACTGCCACAAGGGATGGGGCCTGTCCCCCCAGGAGTGTGCACAGACAGGATGCCTTTACCCACAATCATGTCTGTGGTTTGGTGCACAGCACCCTTTGATCTGAGTTTGGAGAGCAGCTGAGCCAGATTGAGGGCTGCCTGGTGCACCTCAAGGGGCAAGCCACCCCTCCTGTCCAGCCCCCAGCACAGCCATCTTTGGGGCTGTGAAGGTGCAGTAGTCACTGCCCATGGGTAGGGATCCCAATCCCACTGTAACCATATGGGGGACCATGGGCTTCTGATTCCCAAGCACCCTCCCTATCAAATTTGTTTACCCCCCCATGTGTCATATACCACCCTTATTTGCTGTCTTGTCTGTCTTGTCTGTCTCCCTACCCAACCTACCTCCCCAGATGTACCTACAATCCTTTCCCAACATCCCACTCTCACCTTAAAAAAAGAAAAGGGCATCTGTTCCCCCCAAAAAATATCACCCCATACATAGCTGTCCATTTCACATACATGTTCACTGGACACATGTAATCTGGTCCAAATGGCTTGACAACACATTTCTCTTGTCCTCACCCTCTCTCTGGTGTTTGAGTGTCAAAATTCACCTCCAAATTCTGTACAAATGCACAGTTGTTGCTGTATAAGAAATGGACAGCTATGGACCTTCCCTACACCCATCCCGTGCATCCCTAGCTATCTTTCATATTGTTTTTCCCTCTGGTGCTCCTTTTCCACCAGTTTCCTTTCACCCCCTTTTCTTTTCTTTTAATGAAATTAGCGAGGGTATAAGCATGAGTAAGCGGTAGTAAGCGGGAATAAGCAAGTTTACACGATGCTAAGTGAAGCCAACAGAGATTAAGCATCTATACATTTAACCATATGTTAGCATCGCTTAGCATCATGAAAACCCACTTACAACTGCTTAAAACTGCTTTAATCACTCTGTTTCCATCAGCCACTGTTCTGCCTAGCAACAAAAGAAGCAGCATTGCCAAGTCTCAAACCCAGGGCCCTGTACACCATAGTCAGAGCAATGTACCACTACACCATTTGAGTTGCAAGATTAGCTGATACTCTTTCAAACATATCATGCAGCAGAGTCATTCAATAGTAGGGAAAAGAATCTGTAAAATCAGTCAGGTGATATATATATATATATATATATATATATATATATATATATATATATATATATATATATATATATATATATATATATATATATATATATATATATACACACACATACACACACACACACACACACATATCTATGTATGTATGGAGATGCATATATATGGAAAAAAGATATGCATAATATAGATATATACATTATATATATATATATATATATATATATATATATATATATATATATATATAGATATGTACATATGCAGTGGAGTCATACCTCAGAACCATACCTCTCAACCTCTTAGTGCAAGAAATCTGGCCAAAGGCTTTCCAAATGGGGGGACAATGTGCCCAAACTAGGGACATATTTTAAACATTGCTCTTATAAATGTTGCCAGAGTGACAGGATTTGTTTCAGCATACATGTTCTGAAGGATGTGAGTTCTGAAACTGAAATGTATGTCATTTACTGTCAGAAATCTTCAGATCATCACAGTGATTTGCCAGGGAAATAAAAATAATGAGTCTGTGGAACAGAACAGAAATATGAGCAATAAACTTGGACATTCTGAAACTATCCTGACAGTCCAGAGGTAGGCTCAGAACCCCTCAGTGCAATGAATCTGGCCCCAGCCTGACAAAGTGGGGGGAGAAAGGCATAAAAATAGGGACATATCTGAAATACTGTAGTAGATAAGCTGACACAGTTGCTGCAATAACACCCTCTTGTCTGTCCTACATATATTGACTAAATTGCACAAGTCCAAAACTCAACTACTTCTCACTGGTTAGTGGCTTAAATCCTCACATCATCCAACTGGTGTGTCAGAAATACACAACATTATGTGGGCCAGGCAACAGTACATCCTACAATTATCTGGACATAACATCACATTAGGAAAACAACACTCAGCTGCTTAGCATGTTACCAAGCACTGGTCAAACTATAGTCAGACTGACACAGCACTAACCCAAATCCGCTATGGAGAATTACAAATGTATTTGCAAATGTATCAGGCACTACAGGGATGTAACAGCACTGAAAAGGTGACACCAGTGTGAAAGTGCATACCCACAACCAATTTCACCACAGTCACAGTGACATACCCGTAAGCCAAATGAATGGTACAGTATAAGGATTGTGTGAACAAAAATATCTCAACATGTTTGCCACTCACACACTACCCCTACATATACTGGCCCAATTCACAGTGTAGTATGACACCTGACCATAGTATGAGACATGTCTCAGTCTGCCCCTACAAACATATACAGCCAATAGACCACCAGAAACTGGAGCAGCATGCACAGGCAGATAAAAAAGGAGCCATAACACATACATCTACCCCATCCCTACACAGGCCAAATAACATTGACACACTGCACTGCTACACAATCCTGACAGTCTGTCAACAATCACCAGAAATACACAGAGCTCTCAACTGTTCAGAGTCCCACAGAATGTCCAGGCTTTGTCCTCATATATAAGGCCTCCAACACATAACATGTCTGGCAGTCTGATGCATTACTGGGATGGTATCAGGAATGAAGGCACTAAATAATGATATACCCTGCCTATCACTCTCTTACTGCAGTTGCTGGTGTAACAGGGTTTGTTTTAACTTATCTTTTCTGAAGGATATGAAGTCAGAAACACAAATGGATGATACCATTTACTGACTGCAATCCCCACAGTATGCTACTGATTCTCCAAAGATAAAAAATGTCTGAGGAACACACCAAACATGAGAGTCCAAAATCTGTCCATTCTGTCAACCACATAGCACTGTCAGACTTACAATCATGCAGAAAAGCCATGTCCACACAAACCCTGTTAAACTAGCATTAGTTCAACTGTATAACAGTAATACCTATATTCTGTCCCTATGTCTGGAACATTCACCCCCCCCCAGTTTGTTAGGCTGTCTCAACAGTTGTGTTGGAAGAGGTATGTCCAACTACCCTCTGTGATGCTGTTGGTCACACACCTCCATGAAGTCCTCCTCACAGGCAAGGAAAAGGGGCACCGCCCACATGAAGTACTCAATTATAGGAGTGTGTTGCCATGCCATTGGCTATAGGAATAACTCCACAGCTGTTCTGCATGCAATTAGCAAGTGGATGACACCAATTGGTGCACAGGCCATCAGCTGCTCATTAGCATTACCAACAAAAGGCAAGTGGCTGCTTATTCAAAACAGATGTATACCCTACATCTGGGAGAGAGCAAGAGAGAGAGAGAGACAGACAGACAGACAACGAAACCAAACAACACGTATTGGAATAAAACCAATTATACTTGGAAAAAAAAGGTATGTCAAACAAGTAAGCATATAATGGAATGCAATAGGGGGTATGTAATAAAGGGAAATAGGAAGTTCAACAAATATGTCTCAACAGACTTGTTGCACTGATGTATTGCTGATCATAACCTATGGTCATAGCAACTGGGTCTGTCTACAGTGACATAGATCACAGCTCAGGCCCCTGAGTCACCCCAGGAAAGGATGGCTCACATATGATTACTGCTGGAGTGTGTGTGTGTTGAACAATACTGACTGTGACACTTCTAGGCCAGCTACTGGGATGTCATAGATATCCATATGTTAATTGTGAATACAGCTATGATATACATGTTTGTCTCAGAAATGTAAGAGACGTTTATAGGGTATTTGCATAGTGAAATAATGTTGTAGATGTGTGTGTTGAACTGTGTGTGATATACTGAGCTCATATCATTCAACTGTCCAGTGTTATGCACACTGACCATATGTGTGTCTCATATTTGTAGTCATTTACTCATAGAGTTGTGTTATGTATGGCAAATCATTGACAACCTGTGAAGACTGACATTACAACATCTCCTTCTCTTCCTTTTGGCTGTTCCCATTAGGGGTCACCTCAGCAGATCATCTGTCTCCATTTCCTCCTGTCTTATGCATCTTGCTCTGCCACACCAACCACTTGCATGTCCTCTATCACCACATCCATACACCTTATCTTAGGCCTTCCTTTTATCCTCTTACCTGGCAGTTTCATCCTTACCATTCTTTTCCCAATATACTCAGCATCCCTCTTCAGCACATGTTCAAACCAACATAATCCCGCTACTCTCTGGCTTTGTCTCCAAACTGTCCAACCTGGGCAAACCCTCTAACATACATATCCCTAATCCTGTCCACCCTCATCGCACCCAGTGCAAATCTTAACATATTTAACTCTGCCACATCCAGTTCTGACTCCTGCGTTTTTGTCAGTGCCACTGTCTCCAACCCATATAACATAGCTGGTGTCACTACCATCTTGTAGACCTTTCCTCTCATTATTAATGGTACTCATCTGTCACAAATCACTCCTGACACTCTTCTCCACCCTCCCATCCTGCCTGTACTCTCTTCTTCACCTCTCTGTCACACTCATCATTACTCTGACCTGTTGATCCCAAGTATTTAAACTCCTCCACCTTTGCAATCTCTACTCCCTACATCTTCACCATTCCTCTAGCCTCCCTCCCATTCACACACATATATTGTCTTAGTCCTGCTCACCATCATTCCTCCCCTCTCTAGAGCATATCTCCATCTCTCCAGGGTCTCCTCAACTTGTTCTCTACTCTCACTACAGACCATAATGTTATCTGCAAACATCACAGTCAACGTAGACTACTGTCTGATCTTGTCTGTCAACCTGTCCATCACCACTGCAAATAAGAAAGGGCTCAGAGCTGATCCCTGATGTAATCCCGCCTCCAACTTAAATGCACCTGTCACTCTCACCACAGAACTCACTGCTGTCACACTACCCTTGTACATATCCTGTAGCACTCTTACAGATTTCTCTGCCACTCCTGACTTCCTCATACAATACCACCACTCTTCTCTAGGCACCTTGTCATATGCTTTCTCTAAGTCCACAAAGATGCAACTCCATTTCTTCTGACCTTCTCCATACTTCTCTATCAACACTCTCAGAGCAAACATTGCATCTGTAGTGCCCTTTCCTGGCATGAAACCTTATTGCTGATCATTAATCCTCACATCACTTCTTAACCTAGCTTCCACTACTCTTTCCCATACCTTCATGCTATGACTGATCAGTGTTAGCCCTCTGTAGATACTACAGCTCTGCACATCATCCTTATTCTTATAATTGGTACCCAAACATTTTTTCTCCACCCCTCATGCATCCTCTCACTTTCCAAAATCACATTAAACAATCTGGTTAAAAAGACCACTGCCATTTATTCTAAATGCCTCCATGCTTCTGCAGGTAAGTCATCTGGAACAACAAGCCTTTCCATTCTTAATCCTCTTCATAGCTATCCTTACTGCCTCCTTACTAATCCATTGCACTTCCTGATTCACCATGCCCACATCATCCAACCTTCTCTCTCTCTCTCTCTCTCTGTCATTTTCTTCATTCAATAGCCTCTCAAAGTAATCCTTCCATCTGCTCAGCTCACTCTCCTCGCTTGTGAGTATGTTTCCCTCATTATCCTTTATCACCCTTATCTGCTGCACATCCTTCCTAGCTTGGTCCCTCTGTCTAGCCAATTGGTACAGGTCCTATTCTCCATCCTTAGTGTCCAACCTTTCATACAACCCTTCATACACCTCATCCTTAGCCTTTGCCACCTCTCTCTCTCTCTTTGCCATGCACCTCATCTCCTTATATCCTGTAAACTTCTTCATCTCTCTTGCAATCCCACTTCTTCTTGACCATCCTCTTTCTCTGTATACTCCCCTGTACTTTCTCATTCCACCATCAGGTCTCCTTGCCCTTCTTCCTCTGTCCAGATGTCACACCAAGCACCTTTCTAGTTGTCTCCCTTACTAGCTTTTCTATAGTTACCCAGATATTTGGTAACTCTTCACAGCCATCCACTGCCTGTCTTAACTCTTCCCTGAACTCAACCTCGCAATCACCCCTCTTCCCTGAACTCAACCTCGCAATCAACCTTTTTCAGTTTCCACCATTTGATCCTGGGTGCTGCCCTCACACTCCTCCTCCTCTTATTGATCTCCAATGTCATCCCACAGACCAATATTCCATGCTGCCTAATGGCACTTTCCCCTGTCACCACGTTACAGTCTCTTCTTCTTCTTCTTCTTTCGGCTTTTCCCGGTTAGGGGTTGCCACAGTGGATCATCTGTCCTCTCATGATTGGCAGTGGAGTTTTACAGTGTCGAGTTGCCAGCCCAGCGCCCAACCTTCCACAGAAGGCACATACACACACACACTCACACCTAGGGTCAGTTTAGAGTGTCCAATCCACCTATTGCATGTCTTTGGGATGTGGGAGGAAACCGGAGCACCCGGAGGAAACCCACGAGACCACAGAGAGGACATGTAGACTCCGCAAAGAAGGCACCCCAGCCAAGAATCGAACCGGAGAACCTCTTGCTGTGAGGCGGCAACGCTAACCGCTGTACCACCGTGGCCGCCCCACCACTTTACAGTCTCTAATCTCCTTCAAACAGGCCTGCCTGCATAGGAGATAATCTACCTGTGTACATCTTCCTCCACTCTTGTATGTCACCCTATGCTCCTCTAGTTTGTTAAAATATGTATTCACCACATCCATGTCCATCCTTTTTGCAAACTCCACCACCATCTCACCTTCTGCATTTCTTTGCTTAACACCATACCTACCCATCACTTCCGCATCCCCCTCTGTTCCCTTCACCAACATGCCCATTGAAAACTGCTCCAATCACCACTCTCTCACCCTTGGGTACAATCATCACCACTTCATCCAACTCACTCCAAAATTTTTCTGTCTCATCCATTGCACACACAACTAGCGGAGCATATGCATTAACAACAGTCATCATTACAGCTTCATTAACATGACTCTATCCGACACTCTTTTCACCTCCAAAAACACTCTTGCCATAGTGTTCCTTCAGGATAACCCCTACACCATTTCTCCTCCCATCCACACCATGATATAACTATTTGGACCAGACTCTGATATACCTAGCCTTATGCCCCTTCCATATGGTCTCTTGCAAACACAATATATCATCTTTCATTCTATCCATCATATCAGCTAGCTCTGTCCCCTTACCAGTCATACTGCCAACATTAAAAGCTCCTACCCTCACCACCACACTACTAGCCTTTCTCCTCTCTTCCTGTCATATGAGCATCAGACATCCTCTAGGGTATGTCTGTGAATGTAAAGGCTACTGTGCTATCAAATTACTTAAGTGTGTTACAGCAATATTAAGAAAGTGTCACTAATTTTGGCCCATCACCCCCCCCCCCCATGTATGTGTGGTGTCCTCCAGATGTCCTGCTCTAACAGGTTGACAGGAATGACTGAGCAGAAAGAGTGTAAATACAGTGTGCCATACTGATATAGAACAAAAATGTATATCAGTTATTACCTGTGCACATCTGTGTATGAATAGGTTACCTGGCTGCATCGTAACAACAGACATGGGATGTAAAATGTCAAGTAAATAAGCTGTACATGTTGTACACGTGTGCATCCAACAGAGTTAAATTTCTACAGCTACTGGTTGTTGCATTTCCCTGACACAGACATGAGTACTAGAATAAGCATGATTATCAGGTTGAAATTGGGGAGGTGTCCAACTGTGTTATGACCTCTGTCCATGCCTACTATAAACAGCCATATGACTACCAACACAGCTGTATGGACTCAGCAATACCTTACCTGTAAAACCTGTCTCCACCAAAATAGAGTAATCCCCCTTGCTGGACAACAGCAATCATAAACCACATAATTTGTAGCTATATTGGCTGTACAGGTCAGAGTAGGAGCAGGCACCAACTTGGCAGCGAGTCAACATTTGTCTGAACAAGTATATAAGATCACAGGTGGATTACTGTAAGGCTAACTATGAGTACAAATTGGACACATCCACCAAGGTCAATCAAAAGGCCATCTTCACATATGTCTGCAATCTCAGAGGCAACAACCCAACCCACCCTGTAATGGTGGTCAATCACACCACATACACACACACCATAGCTATAGCTAACCTGCTGCAGACAGGTTTAGGCAAACATCACCACCCTGGCTCACCATCAGTGTAGGCAGATATGCACAGCACCTGCACCCCTCCCCTCTACATCAGGAAACAGGTGCATACTGCCTAATCAATGTCAACAAAAGCAAGTCTCCATGGCACTTTAGAACATTCCCGTCTGCATCCTACATGAACTCAGGCATATGCTTCCAGCTCCATTACACACTGTATGCAAGCAAAGCCTGAGCACCACTGACATCCCATCTGCAAGGAAGATGGCCACTGTCATCCCTCTACACAAAAGTGAATGATGAATGGTGGCTTATGCAATGTACTAGCTCTCATGGGGGGGGGGGATGACACATCAGGACCAGGAGTGCAATGCAGGTTCATATTGTCCTGATTGATGCCAGGGGTATAATGTGGTTGTAAGTGATGGCTAATGATAGGCAATATTGATATGCTGGCTCTGTAAATAGCTCTGAGCAATGTCTGAGATCCTGTGATGTATTTCCCTGTTTACATCTTCCAGGTAGCATGCAGCATCAGCTGGCATACACTGCAGAGGAGAATGCAGCTATTACTGAAGCAATACTACAGCAACATGCGGTGCTGTTTGGCCAGAACCAACAAAATCTGCAGTAGTGGGCTGCCCTGTGGAATGACCTTCTCCACAGAGTGAACACCTTGGGCCACCATGGCCACATATACAATCAGGTCAGCCATCGGGCAACTGACCTGATACATCATGCCCGGCAAAGGGTCAAGCCACACAGGCCTTACTTATGGCAACAGAGGAGCTCCTTGCCAACCTTGGGGCAGCCCCCACACAACAACCAACACATGAAACACCAGTTGTGGAGGTGGATGACATCCAGGCAACAGGCAAGGAGTGTCCAGGTAAGGCCACAGTGCACATCAATTTAATCATGTAGCAGTCATACTGTCTTCAATAGAGTATCTAGATGCATATGTCAGTAATGCACACAAGTGCACATATATGATGAAGGACAGCAAATTGTGTACTATTATAGCTAGTACTGCACTTGTGCAGACATGTAGCATTCATCTTATACCAATGCCAAATGTGAGTCTGCTGACAATACCTCTCCCCCAAAACTAAATAGGTACCTCTGGTCTACATGTGGGCTAGCAGCCTGAAGCAGATGAGTATGGGATTATCCTGTTGTGGCTCACCAGTACCCCAGGCAGGTTAAGGTCATGCATGTGACCATGCACACAAATGTTACTCTCAGCTATTTTGCATGTTTTCTTGTGGTGGAGTTAACTGCAATGCATCACAGTGGTCATCACAAGGGCCTATTCGCAGGAGATGTCACATATCTGTAGTATACTTCACAACCTGTCATTGCAAGAAATCTGGACAAAGACTGACAAAATGGGGGGACAGAGGCCCAAAACTAGGGACATATTTTATAAATTAATGTTATACAGTGCATATAAATGCTGTACACACACCTGTTAGAATGCCAGGTATTTGTGAAATACAATAATGAGAGCACAATAACACATTTCTGAACCCTTCCAACCTTTTATATGAACTATAACCTGTACAATTCAATTGTAAAGCAAACAAATGTGTCAGGGGAACAATTATGACACATAAAAAAGTTACAAGCAGCTAGTTGCATACGTGTGCACAGGCTGAAGCTAATACTGTGTTGAAGCAGTTTTCGATATTATTACCACATTACGTCTTCTTGGGTACACACCTGACATCAATTACAGAGACTCTTTGATTAACAGCAAATAACCATTAGCTGTCCTACCCAGAGTATCCTAAATTTACTCAGTTGCCTGCTACAGCAACAGCCATAGTTCACATACAGCTTACAAAGTTGCAAAGGTATCTCATTTGTGAAAGGTATCAGCCCAGAGAAGGGTACACACACATTTCCACAGCATTGCATATACCATGGAACACAATGAAGACAGTCATCAAACGGTGGTGAAAATATGGGGATCAGTGACATTGCAAAGAACTGGACATCCCTCCAAATGTGTGTAAAAGACAAGACACAAACTGGTCAGGGAGGCTGCCAGGAGACCTACAACACTACAGGAGTCATGTACTACATGTGACAACAATCTCCCGTATTCTCCACATGTCTGGCCTGTGCGGTAGGTTTGGAAGATGGAAGCCTTCTCACACACAGAACAACATTCAGGTCTTGCAAACTTCTCAAGACAAATAAATCATCCCCACAACAGCATGTGGGGAAATGTGTTATGGTGTAATGAGACCAAGGTTGCACTTTTTGGCTACAATACCAAAATGTTTGTTTGGCAGAAGAACAACACTGTGCATCACCAAAAGAACACCATACCCATAGTGAAGCATGATGATGGCAGTGTCTTGCTTTGGGGTTGCTGTTCATAAGCTGGAAGTGGGCCTGTAGCCAAGGTGGAGGAGATTAGGAACAGTTCAAAATGCCAGTCCCTTCTGGCCCAAAATCATCATGTGTCTGCTAGAAAGCTGTGGATTGAAAGGAATTACACCTTTCCACACAACACTGACCCATACCATACATCAAAATTCTTAAAGGAATGTCTTCACAAGAAGACAATCAGCATTTTGGAATGGCTCAGCCACAGTCCACACATGCATCCAATAGAGAATCTGTGGGGTGCCCTGAAGAGGCCTGCGCAGAAGTGATACCCTCACAATCTGACAGAGCTGGAGGGCTTTTGCAAGGGAGAGTGTACAAATATTGCTAAGTCAAGATGTGCCATGCTGATACACACCTTCCTAAGAGGACTGACTGCTGTTATGAAATAAAAAGGCGCTTTAACAAAGTATTAGTTTAAGGGTGTGCACAGTCATGGAACCAGCCTATTGTATGTATTTCAACTTCTACATGTTACACCAAACTGAAGTGTTTGTTCTTCAATTAGATTCCACAGGTTATTGGTCACATTAAAGGTGGGAAATGTTATCACATGAATTCTGTGGTCTCATGTTATATATCAGACAAACCTGGCATGTTAACAGGAGTGTTTATACTTATAATAACCACTGTAAGCTTAGAAGGTTGTTAGTGTAACCAGTTCTGTTGTAACATCCAGGTACTGCAGGTTTTGAAGTGTGAGACTCAAAATATGTTATTTGATAGTGACACCAGTCCTCATATCATCCCAGTAATGTGTCAAACACATGATTTATGAAGAACAGACCAGAAATATGAGCCACACATGTAGACATACAGCAACACTCTGCACAGTGGAAAGGTATGTTCTGTAGGAGTTTCCACTGTGCTAAACAAGTAAACAGCAATTATGTGTACATGGGTGCAGTGTGTGCTACTTGAAGGCCCATCACCTACTAACACTACTCACAAATCACCGAGGTGTATATAAGTTGTAACAGGAAGTGGAAAGGGCTGCACTGCATGATGTTGAAGGCCTGTCCAGGGTGTGTATGTAGTGGACTGACTGTGTTGTGAATGTTACCAGTTGGCTATTGTGAGGTCTGTGTAAAGTCTGTCTGCCACCTTACCTGTATGTGTGTGCATGCATGTGCGTGTATGTGTGTGCATGTGTAGCAGCAAACAATATAGTTCAGGTATTAATTTACATTATTGTCTTTCCCCACAGGATGTCATGGTGGTCGCGGTTCCTCCTGCTCAATATCTGATGTCAGTGTCTCTGCAAACTTTGGCAATGATGATGGTCATATTCAAGCACAGGTGGTGTTGTCAGGGGCTGAATCTGTGCCATCTGTTGACATCCCACAGTCATCCACAATGTCCCCGCAAACAGTCAAAATGCTCGCACATACCTTGTCACCAGCAGCCAGAGAATATGATGGACAGTTGGCAGGTGGTGCATGGAATAGGCTAGTGTGGTGACTATGGCAGGTGTGGAGCATAGACACTGTCCAGAGCCATAGTGCAGGTGAGGTCACATACAGGCAGATGGACAGGGGTGGTCACAGGAGGACTGCTGCTCATCAAGCCGCTGTTGCAAGTGCCACAGCAGGTGTCACCAAATGCATGTTGCAGGCTGTCATGGATGTACAGGCATGTAGTGAATGCAACACCAGACAAATACTCAGGGTGGTGGATGCAACTCTTCCTGATTTACATGGCAATATACATGACCTTGCTGAGGCCACATGCCAAAATACAGAGGTCATGAATAGACAGTGGGGTGAGACCTTTCCTATTCTCGACTGTGTGATGTCTATGCTAGAGCATGTGGTGGGAGATGGGCATTGGACAAGTAGACGTAGGTCAGCACCAACATCAGCTGAAAGTCTATGGGGACATGCACCTTCACACTCCCATAGTGGCAGTGACACCAGCACTACCAAAGGGGGGGGGTTGCTGTCCACATTACAACAGAGCAGGCCATGGGCATGTGATCCTGGCCAGTCCCATTAGGGACACGGATCCAGCAGACAGCGGTCACCATCAGGAAGCAGTACTGCATCTGGCCTTGGGCCTGCTATTGCCAGTGAGACCTCTGGCAGGACCAGTTCATGTGTTCGTGGCTGGAGATGGTGAACTGGACACCCTGCCATGTACAGTCCACAGCTGTCCAACATAACCCTGTGTAGGGCAGCCACATGGTGTGACTGTGCATACATCCACACACACATCTGTATCACATGCAGGTCACCTCCAGACACACACAGCACCTCTGCACAGCCCAACTATAGGATACCCCTCCAAACACACACATGGATGTCAATCGTATGGCCCAGCCTAAGCCTCTGGCAAGCCTACACCACACCTTGTGCATATGATGATACCTGTACCACATCTCTGTCATCCATACCATCAATGCAGGGACAGGATAATATGGGTCTGATGCACAGGGTGAATATAGTACAGTGTAGCTGTGTAATACTGTGTAAGGTGATGTCTGCATGCATTTGCTATGGGTACACATAAAGGTGTATGTACCTTATTAGACATGATGCATTATTGCTGTTAGTACCACTGACTGAATGTAGTCTGACATGCTGTATTCTGTTACTGTTCCAGATGTCTGTGTGTCTGCAGGCTGTGGCCCTGCAGACATTACCAACATGGAGTAGGACAGAGTGGAAATACACTGACCATTTCACAGCTAAGGTACAGCTTTATATGTACGTTTACTAGGTATGTATGCATGCAACAGTATGTGATGGACAGTGTTGCCAGACAATGTCACCTGGAATACATACCCCTTATCACAGACAGGTAGCCTTTGGATATGTCACCTCAGTACTGTCAGTAGGTCCCTCACCAGCTTAGCCATTATATTGACCTCAACAGATTCACGTGTCAGCACCTGTTGCCCCTGCCATTTCTTTCCCATATACTCAACCCTGATGCAGTTAGTGAGGGCATGCATGGTACTGTGTATGACAGGTTTGTGGTATGTATTCTTAAGTTCACATGGTGGAAAAGGTAGATAAAATGGTATATCATTTGCATACACACAGTAAAGACTGATACAGGGGATGTGCATACAGTAATGCAAACACAGTTGGCAATGGGCAAATTTGTAAACCTACATATACACTTTAATATACTATAGTGCTACATACACATGGCATGCCCCACATAGATTATATGCGTGGAACATAACCCACTACCTCTTACAACACATAATGTTGTGAATACCTTCATGGATGGTGAGATAACCCATCAGAAATAGCAACTGGAGTCATCTATTGCTCCTACAAGCCTGGACAAGTGATAGGGTAACAGACATTGTATCAGCATGATGTTCCAGTCAGGTATGATATTTGATGCTGGCATGTGTTTCCGTACACTAACTGTGACCTATTTGGGAACAATATCACATACATGGCCATTGTTAGGGGACACAGACCACATATGGGTTGCAAACATACAAATATTCCATAGATATCTGTACAGATGACTGGAATGGCCTGTGCAATGGTTTAACATGCTGCATGTGAGGCAGATGCCATTAACATGGTATATAAAGTAATGCCATCAGGAGGTGGTAAACAGCTGTGGATGGTACACACATCAAAATGGTATAACTCACACAAGATATGACTCTCACCCAAACACACACAGTTGCCAGTATTGAGATTAGAACCCTTACCTATCTAGTTATTTCTACTATAGTGTTACACAGTTATCAGACACATCAGGGAGCTTATATGAATTCACCCTATCCCAAGGTACTTCTAAGATGAATGGCATCAGCAGGCCTTGTAAAGTAGGGTGATGAGAAGTGTACAGGGTGGTACACAGCTCAAAATGGTAAAACTCACAAATTATATGATTTTCACACATACACACACACACACACACACACACACACACACACACACACACTTGCTTGTTGGTATTGGGATTAGATCCCCTGCCTATCTAGTGATTTGTATTACAGGGTTAAATAGATATCGCATGTACTACAGAACTGACTGGGCTGACAACTGGCCAAAAGTGCTGATAAGGGAAATTACATCAGCAGGACTGATAAAAGAGGGCACTGAGTGGGAAAATTATCAAAATACTTCTTCTTACAAACATACACATCCACTTGCCAGATATAACATTAGATCTCTTGCCTGTCTGGTGATTTGTACTATAGCATTACACAGATATTGCAGACACTACAGACCTTACTGGGGTGATAACTGGCCAAAGATACTGATAAGGGGAATTACATCAGCAGGACTGATAAAGTAGGGCACTGAGTGGGAAACATATAAAAATACTTCTTAAAAACAGACACACTTACACACATATTTGCCAGATCTGACATTAGAACCCCTGCCTATCTAGTGATTTGTACTATAGTGTTACACAGTTATTGCACATGCTACAGAGCTTACTGGTTTGATAACTGGCCAAAGGAGCTGATAAGGGAAATGACATCAGCAGGACTGATAAAGTAGGGCACTGGGTGGAAAATGTATCAATATTCTTATTCTTACAACCATACACACTTATATACCTATGCACAGATTTGCTGGATCTGAGATCAGAACCCCTACCTATCTAGTGGTTTGTACTATAGTGTCACCCAGTTATTGCATGCACTACAGAGCTGACAACTTGCCAAAGGTGCTGATAAGGGGAATGACATCAGTAGGATGGATAAATGGTGGCACTGGGAAGTGTTGTGGGTGGGAATGGCCTAAAACTGTTTAAACTACAAACAAACACATACTCCTTCACTCTCGCACACAACTGTCACACACATACAGTTGCCAGTATTGAGATTAGAGCCACTATCTATCTATTTATTTGTACTATAGTTTTATGCAGTTATCACGCATGCTACAGAGCTTAAAGGGGAGATAGGTGGCCAATGATACTTCCAAGGTGAATGTCAGCAGCAGATCTTATGAAATAGGGCAAGTGAAGTGTACTAAGTGTGAACAGTCTCCTAATACTTAGACCTACGGACACACACACACATACACACACACACACAGGTGATGTGATATTATACACCCAACCTCAGTACTATTACACTATGGTGCTCACCTTTTATGCTGGCACATGCAACTATTTATAACTGGTATGCCACTGTCCACAGCAGGAAATCACTGTATGCCATTCAGGGTATCCGTGTGTGTGAGTCACTCTGTCTGTGTCACCCATGTTTGTGTGTGTCCCTCTATCTCTCTCTATCACTGTCTGTCTCTCACTTCCCCACATCTATGTGTGTGTATGCTTGACATATGTTATCTGTTGCCCATATATATGTCTGTGTATCTCACACAACAGATGCAGATATTAGAATGTGCATCCAGACTGCTGCCTTATCAGTTCAGATTCAGGAAGAAGGCAGCAGACTGCTGATTCCCCAAAAGTCTATGCAGTGCTAACCAAATAGACTGGAAGGGGATGGGACTGCAGAGTCAGCAGTCTTGGAACATTCACAGGAAAGAACAAAGTGCCCGGAAACCGGAAATGTGCATTCCAGCGTGAATGCAGACTCAAGAAGCTGTGGAGTTTACTGCAGGTATGGGGTGTGCAAGAGGAAGAAGCTGTGTATTTTATTGTTACTGCTGTGAAGTTTACTGCAGGTATGGGGTGCGCACAAGAGGAAGAAGCTGTGGATTTTATCATTGCTGCAGGTATGTGTGTGTGTGTGTGTGTGTGTGTGTGTGTGTGTGTGTGTGTGTGTGTGTGTGTGTGTGTGTGTGTGTATACATGCCAGATTGTGGCTGTGTATGTGGTCATCTGTGTGTGTGTGTGTGTGTGTGTGTGTGTGTGTGTGTGTGTGTGTGTGTGTGTGTGTGTGTGTGTGTGTGTGTGTGTGTGTGTGAGTGTGTGTGTGGGTGTGTGTGGGTGTGTGTGTGTGTGTGTGTGTGTGTGTGTGTGTGTGTGTGTGTGTGTGTGTGTGTGTGTGTTTGGATCATGTATGTGTGTGAAACATCCAACAAAACTAAATTATTCTATACACTTCCAGTTCAGAACTTATTATGGCCTCCCTCCAGCTATTACATGTTATACAGGCTGCAAAGTTCAGCACCCTGTCTGAGATTGTACAATATTTTTTAGGTTCATATGTCACGATTTTATGAGGGCAAAGTGGTTGGAAATGTGTGTGACCTGTTATGAGTATCTGTAATTGTGATCCTACCACCATCACCACAAAATGTCAAAAGCACTTTGTCACAGCTCAGTGCTTACCTTGCCATAGGAATAATAATATATAGTGCTGTTGTGCTGTGTGGTTTTACAGTTCTGTTCAGGTGCATTGCATGGCAGTTAACAGAATGTTGTTATGTAGTCAACCCTCTTTTAACTTGTGAAGGAAGTCCCTGTCCAATCTAATTTTACTCTGGAGTGGCAACAGTGACTTTGAGTCTCACTCAGCAAATGCAGGGAAAAAAGTTTATTGTCCTACATAGTGTCATTGCATTCTAATTCTGGTAATATATGAAAACTTCATATAACACCATATGGTGTACAACAATAATCAGTGAAAAACATGAAATGAAAGCTCCAGAACACTGATGACACTGGGCAAAATAATGTCTGCTGTGATAATTATAAGTACATATGGAAGCTAATTGATGAAATGCATTAAGGATTACCATTTCTATATTCTAGCCAAGTAAGACAGCATGCATTACTGGAGAAGTAAAAGATAGCAGAGATCATCTGCTATTTATGTATTTATTTATTATTTATTTATTTATTTTTCAAATGCAATTTTTGGTAAGTCATGCTTGTATTAAGAATAATTTCCTTTTATGTAGTATTGCTCTACTTTATACAATCAGTAAATATCAAGAAGAATCACGATGGTGAAGTGGCAGGGGAGGAACATGCACAATTATTATGTATTTATCTGTGCATGCAGGAAGTATGTGTGTGTGTGTGCATTTTTTACTGTGCACGAAGACAAAAAAATGCTACATTACTCTTCCTAATACATGTTTTCAAAACTATAGGGTCAGCAACTATGCACTTTCTAACAATCATATTCATGCATACTTGAACACTTGACTGATCCCAAGTAATTCATCTTCCCTTAAGTATTCCTGCAACATGCAAGTCAGAGCTTCATTTTATACCAAATTACTAGCTGACCAACTAACCCTTGGCGTGCATGCATTGTTATCCTGTTCTTAATGAAGAATGTTGTTGATAATACATAAGGCACCATGTAAAGCAGAAATGCATTATTTAAGATAATCTACAGAGGAAGTGTATACAGGCACTTTCTAAGCAAAGCTGATTGAAGTGCCAGTAATGACTTGTTAACTTAAACTTATGTCTCAAAAAAGTAGCGATGGACATACTGGCTTTCAGTAAGTCGGATGACCTTTTGATCTCCTATATATTAATGTTAAACTACAAAAAAAAATGTTGCAGAAATGACATTCCACTTAATAAATACACATATTTACAACTTACATTTCAATGTTAAATCATGTTTAAATAAAAAACTAAACATCTGCTCTGTTGTTTTCAGCTGTCATCCCATCACTGACTTTTATTACCTTGTTAATATATCACAGCTTTTTGTTTTATGCCTTATTCCAGTTTCCCTGTATTGTTAATCTAATTACACATTGCAAACTCATGCAAAACACTCAAGTGCCCACCTCTGCAGTTAAATGTATATTTAACAGCACCATGGATAAGTGGAGTTGGGAAATGGCAGACTTACAAATATTAATACGCAAAAACTGAAAATGAGGTAGATGGAGAAATATCTTACATTGCTGACATTTTTGACATTTTCTACTTGCACATACATAGTCAAACTACTAAAAGGATTCCTGAGGGAAATAACTTCTATTAATATCATTTGAGTACTTGTGCATATTACTGAGGGGAATGATGGAGTTGATCTGTTATTCTGGTGTCATCTGGGTGTTTATACATACTTGGAGAAACTGCTGAAGGGACTGATGGGAGGAAATCATTTATTCTGATGTCATCTGAGTGCTTGCTCATACTTGTACAAACTACTTAAGGAATTGATGGGGGAAATCATTTATTTTGGTGCTATTTCAGTGATTGTGCTTACCTGGAGAAACTGGAAAAGAAGTTGATGGGGAAATAATTTATTCTAGTACTATTTCAGTGCTTGTGCATACTTGCGAGAAACTAGTGAAGATATCGATTGGGGAAATAATTTATTCTGGTGTAATTTGAGTGCTTGAGCATATTTGGAGAAACTACTGAAGGGATCGACGGGGAATCATTTATTCTGGTGTTATTTGAGTGTTTGTCCATAC
Source organism: Protopterus annectens (assembly GCF_019279795.1). Taxonomy (NCBI): domain Eukaryota; kingdom Metazoa; phylum Chordata; order Ceratodontiformes; family Protopteridae; genus Protopterus; species Protopterus annectens. The sequence goes on from NC_056744.1 coordinate 550,873,751, forward strand.
TTGGATAAACTACTTAAGTGATCACTGAGGGAAACAATTCATTTTTGTGTCACTGAAATGGTTGTTCATACATGGGCAAACTACTGAAGGGATCACTGGGAGAAATAATTTTGTGTTACTAAATAGCTTGTGCATACATGGGCAAACTACCGAAGGGATTGCTGGAGAAATAATTAATTTTGTGCCATTGAAGTGTTTGTGCGTGCATGGCATATCTGACTATGAGTCACAAGAACACTTCATCAGCATATGCCACTTTACACAATTTCTCATTTACATTTCATTATACTTAATTTGCTTACATTAAATCCCTCACAAGTTGTGGGCAGAGCACATTAAAGTAAATTGCCTATAATGATCTCTGCCTAGCTATGTTCACTCATGTTCATCAAGGATACCTGCACCATGTTCATGCAGTGACTATAAATACTGACCAGAGTATATTGTGAATACAACACTCATAAACTTAATGGAACAAATTTATCAAAATAAACTCCCAAAGCATGATACTCTGAAAATGCATTCCTCATATCAATAGATACCATCATTCCCAAATGAATGCAAAAACAGAGCAAATTCCTCACAATTTATAACTTACTATGGACATTACTTTCACATGTATCATGCATCTGTACCCTTTAAACAATTATGGCAACAGTAGCTTCAACCATAGTCAATGGAGTGGCATAGATGGATAAAGCCCTGACTATTGCCCACATGACCTAGGTTTGATTAGTTGCTTTGGTGTCTGAGGGACCCTACATGGAGGACGGGTCTGTCCCCATTCTGGGGTGAGGGCATGCACATGGGTGCATCTTGCAAGTGATCTCTGGCAGAGGCCGGGGATATGAATGGGGTATGGTCCTTAGGGAGACATGGACAATGCTGGAGTCACCACAGAGTAAAAATGATATGCCATCATGGCTCAGTCAATATCCATCTCTAGGCTCTATGGATCTGGATAAGGTTGATGTAATTTAGGGTATATAAAATTCTGGTTTGCAGTAATACAGTGCTCTACCAGGATACATCAATCTCCTCAGTAGCCCTAAACTTTGGGTTGGAGAAATTTTAGGTGAGGATTTTCAGGTTCAGTAGACCCAGAAAATGAAGAGATGCAACAGTAACAGCTGATGGTCAGTTGTGGTTACAATGCAAAAATTATTTAATATAACTAAATAAATAAATAATAACAGCTTTAGCCAATATAAAATTGCCTTAATTTCCAAATGTATATTTACATTCCATGGTATGCTAGGATCCAAATCACTCTGATGTCCATTTGCCCTTTTACTACTGACCAATTCTAAGCTGGCTTTGCACTTGTCAGTGACTGCTTTTGACTTGTTTTGATCTATAATGTTTTGACATGCTGTCATTACATTCTCAAAGCATTTTTATCTGATAATTGTCTAAAAATGTAAATAGATTATGCTCAAGACTTAAAAGGCAAGAAAAAGAAAAAAATAGGAGCAAATACATCTTTTATTGTCTACCAGTGCTGAGTCAGAAATGACACCATCAATAACATTGTGAAATTTTATTTGTAACCACTTTAACAACAACCATAGCCCAACAACAAACATGAATATGAAGATTAATAAAGTATAACATTCAATGATTACCCTTTCTGGTTGGCAATACCCGACTAGTTCTGGCTAAAGGAGTACAGGTACATAATCCCAGTTATTCTCAGACCTGCAATAAAGCCAAGTCCCGAGAGTTAACTCATAGCCCTTCCAACATTGCCTGGGCCAAAACTCCCAGGTCATCATCCCAGCCTGGTAATCCATCAAAAGGCCAATGACTGCTATGGGGGGAAGACAATGGGAAGCAAAGCCATAAGGCGACCACGTAAAGAGAAGGAAAGGTGGGTTATCCATTGCCAACCAATAAATTGCATAGCAAGCTACTGGAATTACTGTATAAAGTGGGAGGTGACCCCTCCATTCTGCCATCCTTCTCATGGACAAACTGACCTACAGGTAAACCATGCTTGGGAAAAAAAAAAAACAAAAAAAACAAGAATGACGTTGTAACCATTTATTTGCAATCACCTTAACCAACAACTATAGTTTAACAACCAAACATAAATATGAGGATTAATAAATCATAAAATTCAGTGATGACCCCTGCTAATTAGCATTATGAGATTGGTTCCAGCTAATGGATAGAGTCTGGGTGCATAAACTCCAAGCATCCTCAGACCTGCTGTAAACCAAGACCCACAACCCATTCATCGCTGCCAGGACCAAGACTCCCACGTCATCCAAGCCTGGTAATCCAACAACAAGCCAATGACTGCTATAAAGGGAAGACAAGGGTGGGCTAAGTCATGAGGTGACTGCAACCAGCTACCTAAGGCAGGTGCTGACCCATAATGCAGACTCCCAAACCCTGTGGTCCCTGTAAGGAACCATGTAAACCAACTGCTAAACATCAATTGCTAAAGTTAATTTATGACTCTATAGCCATGTTTAAGACAGCTCAGGGGACCTTATGGTAGATGAAGAACCTGCACTTCTCCATAGCTGAACTATTAATGCCACCCTTCCAATGGAGCCTTGGGAGAATAGATGACCAAAAATAGGAATGCCTGAGTGAAGGTAACACTACCTATGTAGGTCAGAGAGGATTCTGGCTGCTAAAATTTTATTTGGAAATTTAGTCAGATCATTGTCTGTTAAGTGTATGATCAAGTGATTGGCATAGGTGCATTAATTAACAAGTGATGCCAAATGTCCCACAACTGCAGCCAAGATAATCCTGGGAAGCTGAGTCAGCGGGTTTTCCAGAGACTAGGCCAGGATACCCGAGCATCTACATGGTAGGGTAGAGACATGTCAGGCCACTCTCTGTACAAAAGAATGTCCCAGGATCCAAAAAACCTTTCTCCCTGTGAAGTAAATAAGGAATTACTACCTAATGTATAAAAGGTTGGCTTCAGATGACCACCTGCCTGTCTTCTTCAGTATATTCATTGGATGATGTTCCTCTGCTAGGTTGGAGGTATGACTGATGCAAAGCAAATAGAAAGAATAACCCAGGGTGAAAATGCTTAGGTATTTAAGTGCTTTCTTCAGTATAACATTGACTTCCACTGTATGGTTCATAGGCTCATAGGTTGGTACTAGGCTATCGGCCCTAGGGCCTATACAAGCCTAGCCATAACAATTCCCTAGCTATTTCTTCCCACACTATTAACTTACCTGGAACCCTGTCTAGCAGGGTGACTGACGTGATCCCTGGGGTGAATTTCCTTTCTCCCATCCAATCATCAAGGTTCCTTTTGAAGAGGGCCAAAGAGGTGCTCTGCTTGACATGTATGGGCAGTCTATTCCAGAGTCTGGGGAGTCTCTGGGTCAGGAATATGGATAGGGAAGACAGCCCTATGGCTGAATATGAGAGGAATGAATGAATGTCCTTTGTCATTCTGTGAAGGGTGGATGCCCAATGATGTGGACAAAGCTTGCAACTTCTGCTAGAAAGCTCACAATTTGGTTAAATCATATCTGTGTCTATTTTTTGTTTCTGTGTGTGTGTGTGTGTGTGTGTGTGTGTGTGTGTGTGTGTGTGTATAGTGTGTACAGATTTTCTCATCACATTTTTGGTCCATTTTACATAAAATTGTGGTTTTCTGGCAAATCAGTGGCAAATCATTAAAGATTGAAGTGAGAAAATAATGACAGACATTTGAGTTTCAGATTTCATACCCTTCAGAAAATTCATACTAATGCAAGGCCTACTCTTTTATTAACTTTCTAAGTTTGTAAGAGCAATATTTAAAATAATTTCCTTATTTTTGGGTCTTTGTCCCACATTTTCTTTATGGCTTCATCCAGATTTCTTGCTCTGAGGTTGAGAGTATGACAAATGTGTCAGGGCCATCACCGTCAGCCAAAGACATTTCAAATTCTGATATACTTGTTGTACCCCACTCCCCCATGTAGTGACTTTGGATGTGTCAAAGCAAGGCAAGGAGCAATTATGCAGTGTAAGTGTGCAGATAGAGTATCCTCCCATCTAAGGTAGACACAAGTACAATCATGGCTTTTCATCTATCCTTGATTTTGCAGAATGTTCAGGTTTTCTGTCATATTTTTATACTGTTGATTTATGCTTGTTATTATTCAGAAAATGCATGTTGTTGCAGTGCCTATTGCTCTGTGTTTAAGTAGCAATACTTTAATGACCATCCGGTAAGCTTGTCTGAGATTGTAAGATGCAAGTAAGCTTTAATAAGCATACTGTTAAATAATTACCAACATTGAAAGCCTTTTTCTTGTTGCCATGCAGAAAATATTTACATAACTAGATAAGGTATAAGCCTTAGGTATTGAAATGCATATGACAGCAATTGTAATAAAGGACAGGATTACAGTATTTTCAGGAGCTCATTACATTTGTTGGAGACTTTGCAGGCTTTACCCATGAACTAAACAGAATGCCAGTCTATCATGTGTGGTCCATATCCAGTGCATAATCCTTTAAGCAATTTATCTTGAGCTTCTTTCTTGTTTTCTGTTCATTTTTTACTTTGATCATGTTTTCCCCATGAAACAAGTAGATAGTTGCTGTCAGGCAGCAAGTTTTTTTTTGGATAAGAAACATTTTTACACAGAGATTGCTACTTTCAGCATGTTACTTGATACTTTTATAAAGTTGAATATAAATTATAAATAGAACTGCAGTGCAAGGATAATTGGTTTGAAATGAGTGCTGCTTGTTTTTTTATACTTGATTTTGACTGGCATTCCAGTAATGTATTTAAAAAGTAATTTATTTTTTGTTTCCATCTAGATACTAAGTAAGCTTTCATGTAGCCAACACACTGAAATATTTTTTTTCTTCTACACTTAATTTTCTCTTGATTGGACTCTCATAATGACAGTTTGGCACCCGGGGCAGCGTATTTAATTAAAGTCAAAGTTTTTGTGGTTTTGAACATAGCCCCACCCCTTTCTAGATGGTCATACCCTTCCCCATTGGCCCCGCCCATTCAGCTGTCTCCTGCAGCCCCCCCCTTTGATTTGAAGTCACCAGCCACAACTAGATAGGTTTACTCCAGTCCAGGGTTTTGTGTGCTATAGCCATACCTCTCAGGAGTACACATGACTTTCCTCAGGGTACTGGGGTTGTTTAGCAGACAGTTTCTGACATATCTGTATTCTGACACTGCAATGTATTGTGTCATTTCCTAGTGCCAGGCATCCTCAGTTCATCACCGTGCTTTACCAGAGGAATACTAGTTGTATGATGCATAGACCAATATTATGAGGGCAGCTATATGCATTCTAGCCCAACAAGGCCATTTGTGAGGTGTGGCTACAGCCAGTTGAGTGATAATGCGCTGTTTAAACGGTCCAGCAACTTGCTGATATAGTGGCTGGGGATCTTCTGCTTGTGTGGTATCTTTCTAACATGAGTTGTCATATCCTTGTGTGGCTATACTTCTCACCTGTACATTTTTTGGCAGGTTGTCCAGGTGTTTGGCTAGGGGTTTCATCCTGTCTACATAAACTTGTGTTTTTATGGCAAGTTATTTACATATAATTGAAGACTGATGTTACAAAATAATGACAGACAATACTGTTTCAGACAACATAACCTTCAGATAATTCTTGGCACTGCAAACCCCTCAACCTACCAACTTTCTCAGAATGTAAGGGCAATATTTACAACACATGCCTATCATTGTGCCTTTGTTCCACTTTTATTTCTGCCCTTGTCCAGACATCTTGCTGAAAGGGGTTGGGAGTTATGGGTGTGAGAACAGAGTGCTTTCTACTGTCCAGACATCATGTCCATTATATGTAAAAGCAAACATAAGAAAAAATGATTATTGAGAATAACCACTGACAACAGTACCAAACAGCACTTATATTCACAAAAGTCTTAGCACCTCGGCTGCACATCCTTCAAGATGTATATTATATATGTAGTATATTCACATAGCACTGTGACCTCCAGGTATGTCAGTGGCAGAGTAGTGGGTCTCATTGACATGCATAACAGTTGGCACTGCAGTTATCTGCACATGGTCCTGTCAAGGACAGCACTGTACCTACAGCACTACAAGACGACTGCCAGGAGAATATGCTGGCCAGATCTTGACAGTATTAACCACACATACACATAGGTCATTGATCCCTGCATATTGTGGACAGGCAACATGTTTTCATGTGTATTTGTACAGCCCTGCCAATGTGTGCTATGCTGCTATTTCCCTGCAAACAGATATGTTACTGCATTTCTGTGGGTATATGGGGGGCACACCTGTCAACAGTACGCATTTGCTCAGACTGTGCTGATATTTGCTTTACATTTTGGTTCCATTTACCATACATATGTGCCCTGTCTTGGGGACTAGAGGCATATCAGTAAGGAGCCCAGGTCAGATTGTAATGGCATACATTTGAGTTTCAGACTTCTTACCCTTCTTAGCCTTACTGCAACTGCGAGTCCTGCTGTGCTATCACTGTGTGAGTCTGTAGGGGGGTAATTCAACATTTCCACCATTTGTGTGCCTTTACCAGACATTTCTCTCTGGTTTTCTACAGCTGACTTGCTGTGTGGGTGTGAGGGTGGGTATGGGACCCCCCACACTGATATTCATGCCTGTGACCTATGACCCCCCATTTAGTTGTCCCCACACATATACTGTAGTAGGATTTGCCATCTTGGGTACTACTGCAAAGTGTGTGTTGGCCAGTTTTTGGCAGACATTTCCTGGTGTCCCACATAGCTGTCAGTGGTCTGCTGCTATCCCAGTAGGCCATCTATTCCCTTGCATGCATGCAGCATTACCATAGATATGCTAGCAAAACATACTAATCCATTCATTTATTGTTAAGAAGACTGACTTACCTTGTGCCTGCGGCAGTTGTGAGGACGGTGCTCGAGGGCTGCCTATGTTGGATGCACACAGTGCACTGCCTATACATGGTAAGTTACAGGTAATGTGATGTGTGTGTCATCCATTTTACTGTGTGTGTGAGTCAGAGAGAGATGTCAGTGCCTGGGGTCCCTACAGTGTCAGTGTGTGTGCTATGCGTTGCCTCTTTGCCAAGGCCTGAGCAAAGTGGATACACCTCTGTCTGCATACAGGAGCAGGCTCAGGGGCCTCCTCTTCTGAGTCCCTCTGTGCCTGTGGGGACCTTGGCAATGGCGGTGAGTTGTGTGGCCCTTCCTTGTGCTGTTTCTGCTGCAGCTGTTTCCACAGGATCATATTGTGTAGCATGGCATATACTATGAACATGTGTGCACATGTGGATGGAGAGTACAGCAAGGCTCCACCAGATATGTCAAGGTAGCAGAATGGTGACTTGAGCATCCCAAACACATGCTCTATAATGATCCTGGTTTGTGCGTGTGCCTCATTATGGCATTCTTTTGTGGTTGTGTGTGCATTTCTGATGGATGTCATCACCCACGGCTCCAGTGTATAGCCAGCATCCTCCACCAGATGGCCATACGGGATGCCCCCACTGGCAAATGCCTGGTACAGCTGTGAAAAATACCAGATGTGGGAGTTGTGATAGCTTCCAGGGCTGCGAGCACAAACATTCATGATAATGCCCTGGGCACTGCACATGACCTGGCAGTTGATGGAGGGGAATGCCTTGTGGTTTATGCAGACCCTACCCCGTTCACTGGGTGGTGCTTTGATATGGATGTGTGTACCTCTGGGTATTCTGCTACATGGTGGAAATGACGCATATTGCTGGACCTCTCCTCATGGGTGTTGGGGAAGTAAATGTGCTCATTGGCATGTTGTAGCAAGGCATCCAGGAAATGGTGGAGTACCCTGGATGCAGATGCCTGTGATAACCCCATGATGTCCCCAGTAGGTCCTTGGAAAGTACCTGTAGCTAGAGTTCTTAAGGCTACACATACCTTGTTATGCACTGGGATGGGTTCCCCTCTGTTGGGTCTAGGTCAGAGTTGAGGCTGACACAGCTCAGTGATTTGCTGAAGTATGTCTCTGTCCACCCTGTAGTGCTCTACTATTTCCAGATCATGTAGCCCCTGGTAAGTTACCCAGAGTCTCAACACTCTTCTCCTCCTCCTCAGTCTGTGGTGGTTGTCAGCATTATCCTCCTCTCCACCCTCAGCCTCTAGCACATACTGATGAATCCAAGCAATGGCAGCCCCCTAACATTTTCTAATTAAAATTCCCCTGCATGTGTACACCAATGGTGCAGAGTTTGTGGGAAAAAACAAACTGTAAGGTATTTCCATAGTTTATACTGTTGTGCTGCAGATAGAAAGCAGCGGTGGTACAGCGCCTCACAGCAAGAAGTTCTCCTGTTCGATTCCTGGCTGGAGTGCCTTCGGTGTGGAGTCTGCATGTCCTCTCCATGGTCGAGTGCCCTTCGAAAGACATGCATGAATGGGCGTGCCTTCACTGAAGGTTGGGCATCGGGCTGGCAACTCGGCACCATAAAAATCGACTGCCCGTCATTAGCGGACCGGAGTTCCACTGTGATGACCTCTAACCGGGAAAAGCCGAAAAGACAAACAAAGACAAACATACTGTTGTGCTGCAGATGCTGCCTGTATGATTGGCTGACTATGATGCAGTCCACCTGCTAGCTATGTAATTTGGTCTTGATTGCTTTTAGTCTGCTATTTTCCATTTTTTCCTTTTTTTTCTTCCCATTGCTTCCTCTTTTAAGCCCCGCGGTGCGCCTCGCCAACTTGGTGCCCAAATTTTAATAGTCCTTCTATTTCTGTATTTCTTTTTTTTTAGATATGGTGCACACTGCACACTGCACATACATATTTAGCTGATGTAAACACGAAGGAATGGCCCTCCCTGGATGCGAACACGCTCTTCATTTCACGGAATAAGTCAATACAACCTCAGACACACCCCCTTGCTTAGCTGTGCTTAGCTAAGCTTATCTGGGCATCATAGGGGTCCAATGTGCTTACACCATGCATGACACACCCCCTTTTCATGTCTGTTGCTCCACCTATTTACACAATCGTGTTATAGCACCTACTCAGTTAGGTGCAGTTTGGTACTTAAAAGATATTTGTGATTCATTAAATTTCCCCCCATTTGCATGCCTCAGTGCCTTAGTCCATAGTTACTGCACTACACCAGAGCATTTTCCACTTGACAACCACTGTTCCCTGGTATTGTTTTGATTCTGCATGCCATAGACTCTAATGGCAAAATGCAGATTTCCCTTAAAATTTAGTTTTCACATTTTTTTTTTATTTTTGGCTATGCTTAAACTGCGGGGATTGGCCAAAAAAAAAAAAAAAACTTTTATTTTTATAAAAATGAAACACTATTCCATGCCAATGGTCATATATTTGGCCATTGGCATGCCTAAAGATTATAATACATGCTTGTATTTGAGCTGTCATGCCTCCATTTTACTTTTTGCTTGTAACCGAATACATTTCTGCAACTAACACTATTCTTGCATGGATGCCTGCCTGCTTGCTGAATCATTAATTCACCTCATTTACATGGTTTTCACCAGCAAAAAAGGTAATTAGCATTATGCAGTGGCATCCGTGCAGGAATAGTGTAGGCAGGGTCGCGCACGTCAAAACAGCAGTTTACTGGATCGCTCGGTAGCCATATTCCGTGCAGGAGTGGCTACACTGTTCCTGCATGGTAAAAAGAGATTATTGAATCCCAGGGTAGATTTTTAGATTGCTGTCAAAATGGACAAATACAGTTTTTATACTGGAAGGTAGAATAAATTTAATTAAAATTATAACTTTGCCTAGGCTTTCATGTATATGTAGACATTTACTCCTGGAAGGGAAATATTTTAAATGAATTTGTAAGCTTCACATACTTTGTGATAACATTATTTGGAGCAGGAAGTGAAGGAAAATAGCAAAGGAGAGGTTATGTTTATTCAGAAAGTGTGTGTGTGTGTGTGTGTGTGTGTGTGTGTGTGTGTGTGTGTGTGTGTGTGTGTGTGTATGTGTGCGTGTGTTTGGGAGATTCAGTTTATAATGAACTTTGCACTGTATGTTCTAGCAGTTATAGTCACAGTTATTTGGTTCCAGGACTAATGGTATCAAAGCAGAATTTATGGTATATTGAGTAGTTTTATTAAAGAGCTTTGGAATACTTCAGATGTATTTGTAGGACTGTTGCACATGGGGCTTTGGAATAATTATCACATCAAAGTTCAGGGGAGCTCCAGATTATTGGAAGAAGTGGTGTGCTAGGGGCATTGTTTTGAGAGGAGGCTTGTTTTTGATAAGTATGGATGGTGGTGTAGGGTTTTAGAATGGGCCCTCCTTTTGAGATCAGTATAATTTACCAGAAGGAGCATGGTTGCATTTTGAGAAAATCAAGCAAGTGGGACGAGATTGTGTTGGAAAGCTAAATGTTAGGGGGCTGACAGAAGAACTTGAAAATCAGGGGAAATTACATTTACCTAGATATGTATTAGAGAAGAATGGAAAATTTACTTGTGATAACTTCTGTGATCTTCTGAATGGACACAAATTTGGAAAGGTGATGCACAGATTAAGACTAAGATAGAGTCAGTGAGAAGGAGTAAGGATTGTGGTTTGCCACCATTGAATGGCAAGAATGTTTAAACAGATTAAGTAACATAAAGACATTCCAAAGATTTGTGACCACTATATATGATGGATACATATATGATACAGAACTCCAAGGCAAGTCGTCAATAATTCAGTCAAAGGTAGGGATAAATGATGGTTGTGATATACCAAGGAGGGATTCTGCAAATGTTTTGAGAAAGTGTTCTAATTAGGACACTATGGGATACCTGTACAGGACAATGGAAATTCATTTTGGGGAGGAAGGAACAAATACACACACACACACACACACACACACACACACACACACACACACACACACACACACACACACACACACACACACACACACACACACACACACACACACACACACACACACACACACACGCACACACCCACACACACACACACACACACACACACACACACACACACACACACACACACACACACACACACACACACACGCGCGCGCGCGCGCACACGCACACACACGGAGAAAGAATCCATACGGTTAATGTGCAGTTATTGATGCTGCCTTTTTTCACATGGTAGATGAAATATTTCAGTTTGTTGTGTGCTGCAGAACATTCCCTTCCCTCCCATTCAGCCTATGAGACTTACATGATGCATGAGAATATTAGAGTCTTCCTTATTCTGCAATTTAACACTCATGGAGAGACTCCCCTCATTTCTGATCTGTAGGCCTTCCAACCCAGATAAAAGAAGAACTGCACCCATGAAGGGAAATGTGTCATGCTACACCCACCTTCCATCTAAGCTGCAGCATTGTTTTTTTGCTTAAGGCTTTTCTCCTTTCCCCCTGAGACCATCAAAGTCTTTCTCATTTTCCTCATTAATTCCCCATTCCTTCCAGCTTCTAAAAATACTGACAGAAGAATATAAGTACTAATGATTATGACTAAAGCTGGGAGGAAAGGAGGTTTTCTGACAAATTCCACTTTCCTGGATGTCTGTGATGTGTACTGCTGAACCAAGGCCTGCAAAACTAGAAGACATGTGAGCTAAACCTGTCTGGGGAGCAAACACTGCCATCTACAGATGCATAATGCTGGCCATGACAATCCACACATACTCTACTAGACTCTCTTCTATAATAACTACTATGATAAGAAATTATACCCGAGCATATTTTTTATACTCTTGTACTCTTTTCTGTGAAATGAGTTTTCACTGAAATGGGTTTAGCCATTTAACTTGCAGTGAAATGAAGACTGAATGAGATTTCTGGGAACCATATACATATACATAGTCATATGTATACATTTATATATATATATATATATATATATATATATATATATATATATATATATGGGTGTGCTTCAAAGTAATGAAAACCCACTTACTTGAAGATGAAATCACAGAGACAAGATTACTGAAACCTGATTTTAATGAATGACTGTATTGCCAAACCTTCATTCAGGGTAAGTATTCAGTTGTCCAATATGGAGAAATTTGCCCTTTCCCTACTGCAGTGCGATCTTGGAGTTGGTATATTTAGTTATGGGGTGGTGTGGGGGGCATAGCCACCCACCTGCGTGGGTTGGAGATAACGAGCCATGTTTCTTTTTAAATGTTAGATGATTGGATACTTACCCTGCGAAAAGGTTTGGCAACATGGTCATTCGTTAAAATCAGGTTTCAACATTCTCGTCTTGGTGATTTTGGGTAAATGGATTTTTGTTAATATGAAGTAGACCCATATATGTATGTATGTATATATATATATATATATATATATATATATATATATATATATATATATATATATATATATATATACTATTTATTTAACATTTGTTTAACAGGAAAGTCCAACCTGTAACAAAGCCAGTTTCCAGTGGAGGCCTGGGGAGAAACACTCCAGATACATATCTTTGTAACATGGGAGAAAACCGGAGCACCCAGAAGAAGCCCACATGGATGCAGGGAGGATATGCAGACTCTGCAAAAAAGGCACTCCGGCAAAAAATAAAAGTGGAGAACCTCTTGCTGTGAAGTGACAACTCAATCGCTGCGCCACTGTGTCATCCAATATAGATAGATAAAATATTAATTAAGTCAACTGTCTTTAAAGTTGACATGTTTTGTTGACACACTAGCTGACTAAAAATGGTCCTCAATTATACATGGTTACTATAATACCAGATTTGGGAATATGCCCTCCCCTCAGTATTGTGTGACCTTGCAGTTAGACTACATAATTAGCAGGTGGGTGGGTGCTTGCTTCCCAGCCAAAAACATTATTTTATTGTTGGATGCTCCATGGGTATGTCACAAAGCATGAGGTATTAATTTCTGACATTTTATTTTCAATTTTATATATAAATGCATTTATAATATTATAATATATATATATATATATATATATATATATATATATATATGTGTGTGTGTGTGTGTGTGTGTGTGTGTGTGTGTGTGTGTGTGTGTGTGTGTGTGTGTGTGTGTGTGTGTGTGTGTATATATATATATATATATATATATATATATATATATATATATATATGTATATATATATGTGTGTGTGTGTATTAATTCATATATAATAGCTAATCACATGCCTGTATGGTGAAGTGATTACAGTATCTTATTAAAGCTGGATTTCAAGCTTTTTTATGAGTATGCTGTTTTAGTCATGTACTGTGCAATGTATTCCTTCCACTCCCTGCAGGGAGTATTTTTACCTATAAGACATCTATATTTATATCTATATATATATATATATATATATATATATATATATATATATATATATATATATATATATATATATATATATATATAGATAGATAAATAGATAGATCTACAGATATACAAACACATATTTGGATCTAGTTCAGTTCGTCAGCTGGTCACAAGATAGAACCTGAAGACATGGAGACCAAATAACAGCCAAAACACTGGAAATGGACAACAAACAAAACATCTTTTTTTCAAGGTATGCCCACCTGCACCCACATCCCCTCCAAATTATATACACCTTTTGAGATATCGCACTACTGTGGAGGAAGGGCCAATTTCCCAATCCCTGATTTTCTCCAATCTAACATAATAAGTATCTCATCCACTTGTCCCATTTAACATCATGGCTCCCAATTATTTGGTCTCTAGGTTTTCGACTTCGTTATTGTGGCCGCTCAATGAACTCAAGTAGTATATCAATGCATATATAACATTATAATATATAGGGGTAGGAAACAGAATGCAGGAATTAGATTAAGCGATATTGGGAGTGAGTGCTCATGAGTGGAGGAAAGTTAATATTACTCAAAAGGAAAACAGGTTAAGTAGGAATGGGGAATATAAGTTAAAGTGGGGTAGTGAAATGTTGAATGACTTTTAGACAGATCGAGGCAGCTTGAGGTTGCCATACTTGGTGTGAGCCTGTTTGCAGATGACCAGTAGAGATTAACATTCTTCTCAGATTGGGATTGGGGGCATAGCTGGAAGATTTCCATCTTGGATGACTTGTGGGCTTAGGCTCAGAGAAGTGGGGAGAAGATGCTTAAAGGAAGAGGGGGGTGGTAATTAGAGAGGCCACCTAGAACATGAGTGGGGTAAACAATCCTGCTGAGATAGATAGAGAATTATAGGCTAGTTAGAAAGTGAGTGGATATGTTGTTACTTTAGTATATGAAGCTGCATAAGGTAGAAATACAGAAAGTGGAAAATAAAGGGTATGTATATTTAGGAAAGAGGGTGTGTAATGCAGAAGGAAAACAACTGTAGTTATTTTTGTAGGAGGGTATAAGGTAAGTAGATAAAAAATTACACAGGGCAGAGAGGGTAAATGGGCTGCAGGAAGTTTATAAAGAAAAGAAAGGGGTATTATTATAGCCTTCTTATACAGGCCTAAGGAAGACATAAAAAAGTGACAGAAGATTGAACAGCATTAATGTATAGAGTTAGCAGGAGTGTATAGGATTATATTGAGAGGATTTAGCAGGGATAAACTGTTGGGAAAACCCAAATAGTATACTGGTACTAAGGAAGCACCACATGAAGGTATGGAGAAAATGGATTTGGTAGATACGTGGAGAAGGTTAGAAAAGGAAAAAGGCTGTGTTTTTCCAGGAAAGAGAGGTGTCAATCAAAGTATTTGGAGAGAATCATAGCAGATGGGAACACAATGGGAAAGGAAGAAGATATTTAATTAACAGAGAAGGAATTGTTTGATCACAATTTTGTAATTAAGGTCTGGGTTTTTGAATCTGCAATAGAGGGTAAGGGTGATGAGGAATCTAGGACACAGGTGAGATGAATGGAAGGTACGTTGGTGACAGGGTATGGTGACACAGGTGATGCAGAAGAATGAAAGAGTTAAGAGGGATGCAGAGATGGCATAGAATAAATGCTGCATGGAAAAGAAGAAGAATAGTGGTACAATAGAAGGAAGAAACTAGTACAGAAAAGAGTAAAATCCCAAGAAGGGAAGACATCCCTGATCAGTATCAGCAAGAAACTACGACCCCTCATAAAATCATCCAAGGCGAGCTTTGAAAGAAAAATTGCCAAGAACTCCAAAGATAACCACAAGGCATTCTTTAGCTATGTCAAGAATCTAAGTGGCAATGCTCAGATCTGCTCGGAGTTAGTGCAGAATGGCACAAAATACACTGAACCGACCGATATCGCCAACATCCTGGCAGACAGGTTCAGCGCAAACTTCACCCCCCTCTCACCCCTAAAAGGGCCCATAACCATACCAGAAGAATGTAGAGTCCTTGAAATCACAGACACTCATGTTAAAACAGCCCTCTTCAAAGCCAAAAACACAGCATCAGTGGGACAGGACAGTGTCCCAGGCTGCATCCTACATGAGCTCAAAGACGAACTAACCCCTCACCTAAACTCACTGCTCAAACTCAGCCTCTCCACAGGCTACGTGCCCATAAAGTGGTGCACAGCAATGGTTATTCCGCTCCACAAAGGTGAAGCCACAACAGACCCCGGGCACTATTGCCCTATAAGCCTGACTAGCCTGGTCTGCAAAGCTATGGAGCGCATCATCATGGAACTCATTAACAGAGACATTGAGAACCTCCAAACAATGGACCCTACCCAGTTTGGCTTTGTTAAGGGCAGATCATGCCTCCTAAACCTGGTGAACTTCTTTGAGACAGTTACCAAAGTTATAGACGAAGGAAAGGTGCTACACACAGCCTACCTAGACCTTGCAAAGGCCTTCGACAACATTCCCCATTCTGGTATTATAGACAATCTCACCAGCCTGAACATAAACCCCTACGCCACAAGATGGGTTGCCAACTGGCTCATGGACAGAACCCACATGGTGAGAGTTTTGGGAGCTAGGTCCATCTCTAAACCAGTTGCAAGTGGCATTCCCCAGGGCTCAGTCCTAGGACCCCTCCTGTTCGGCATATACTTCTCAGAGGTACAGGCAAGCACAGGAGGAATATGGCTGACCAGGTTTGCAGATGACTGCAAACTAGGGGCTATAATTGACTCTCCGGCTGACACAGACATCCTCCAAAAGAGTCTCACTGAGACAGATACCTGGTGTCAAAATCATGGCCTCAAGTTAAATGCCAAAAAGTGCATAATCATCCCCTTTGGAAAAAACAAAGTACCCACAAACTACCACATAGGTGGTAGTCCCCTAAATACGGAAGACATAATAAGGGATCTGGGGACCCAAGTAGACAGTAATCTCACCTTTGATAATCACATTGCCAAAATGGTTAGAAAATCCTTCTATGTGGCCTACCTAATCACAAAAGGGTTTGCATCCAGCTCAAAAGAGGTCATTGTGCCCCTCTACTATCACTCATCAGACCCATCATAGAGTACAATGCCCCATTTGGGATGTACCTAACAAGACACTGGCAACAGCTGGAAAGACCACAGAAGTACCTCACCAAGAGGATCACTGGCCTCAAACAGATGCCCTATGCAGCTTGAATGAAGAAACTCCAGCTGCACTCGGTTGCATACCGCCTACTCAGAGGTGATCTCTGCCTGACATACAAGGCCATGTCCAACCCAGAATTGATGGACATGCTCCACCTAAAGAAAACCTTATCCCCTCGAGCCACATCCTCTAGGGATCTAAACCTCACCAGAACAATAAATAGGGCATGCTGGAGGGATATATTCCTGTCCCAGAGACTTCCCATGCTTTGGAACAAGATCCCAATCTACATTAGGCAGAGCTCCTCACTAACACTCTTCAAAAGAAACCTTGACGAGTGGATGGGAAACAGAAAGTTTACCTCGGGGATCACTTCAGTGGCTCTGCTGGACAGAGGCACAGGGAACTAATCTAAGGGGACGGCGAAAGTCAACACATTCTGGCTAGGCTTATAAATGCCTTCAGGCAGATAGCCTTGTACCTACCTATGAACCTATGAACAAAGGGTAATAAGGGGAAGAAAAGTGCAAAGGATAGTTAAAAAACTGGATGCTAGATTAAGGGGAGTTTTTAAGAAAAAGTGGCCGAGACACAGAACAGGACTGAATAGGATTTGGATAGCTTTGAGTAACAGCTAAAGAAGAGCTGCAGAAATCAAAAGTTAAGATGGAACTATGTGGAAAGTGGGCAAGATAGTGGAGGACTGAGTGGAGATGTTATATTATTAGATACATATAAAAAATTAGAGCAGGGCATCAGGAATTCATTCAAAGGGAGAAACAGGTTAGAGAACTATCTAGGGTTTTTAATGAAAATTGTGTGGGACTGATAGGTATTGGAGATAACTTTGGCCATAGGGATGGTGAGGCTCTTTGATATGACCAGAGGGAAGTACTGAATTTGAAAATAAGTTTATGGAAGACAATGAACTGTATTACATAGTTAAAGAGTTAGAATGCAGGTGGGCCAGATGTAGATCTTTATAAAGGAGTAAGCATTTGGGTTAAGAAAAATATAGCAAAGGTTTTTAATCAAATTTTGACTATGAAGGAGATACTTGAGTCAATAAATGAGCATCAGTGATGGTGTCATATAAGGAAAGGGGGTAAATGGAAGACTCAGAGCTGTTCACCCTTTGTAATGCATATGTTAAGATCTTTGGCAGGATGTTAGTGACAAGATTTGGGTAGAATTTGCCTGAAATCATTTGGTAAAAAGAGGCAAGGTTTGTGAAGGTAGGTCTTCTGCAGGTCATTGGAGAACTGTATTATATTTTATAAACTGTACATTTCAAAGTCAAAGTGAACTTTATTGTCATTCAGACCACATAACAGTGCAACTGAACGAAACTGTGATACTTCAAACTCAATGTGCACACAACATATACTGATATTAA
This sequence comes from Protopterus annectens, assembly GCF_019279795.1. NCBI lineage: Eukaryota > Metazoa > Chordata > Ceratodontiformes > Protopteridae > Protopterus > Protopterus annectens. The sequence goes on from NC_056744.1 coordinate 550,891,600, forward strand.
TACAACAATAACACATATACTAAAGCTAATCCAACAATAACAACAGTAAGACGTTAATGCAATGCAATAACAAGTATAATGATATGCACCAAGACTATTCTACTTACATGTCTTTGTCAATACCCAAAATATTGCACAGATAATATATTGCACAGATCAAAATCAGACAGATTTCAAATTGCACGGAATGCTAACTTGGCATATTGCACAGAATGTTAACTTGGCATCGTTAATATTGCACATAAGGTATAAGATTGTACTTTCTTAGATTTACTGCATATGTCTGTGAATTACTTCAGTGTTGTAACTCCATGACTTGCATGGTATATGTTATTACTGGAGTTCAGAAGTCTGATGGCTTGTGGAAAAAGCTTCTATTAAATCTGGTGGTTTTACAATGTAAGCTACGATCAGGGTTGCCAGACATCCCTATTTGAGCGGGATTGTCCCGGGATCAGCAGCCGATCCCGTGTCCCATACTGCTGGTTTAAATCCCGGCGAAACAGCCCTCTGCTTTTTTTTTGATTGGCCTGTATACCGGCATACGGGCAAATTAAAAATTGCTAAATATGGAGCTGCTTGTGTTTAATGCGGAACATCAGGCAGTTCCACATTAAACATAGCTCAGTTTTTCGAGTTTTTTGATTGGCTTGTATACAGGCATACAGGCCAATCAAAAATTGGTAAACATGGGGCTACTTGCGTTTAATGCAGAACTGCTTGATGTTTTTTTTGGTCCTCACTTTGTCCCTACCCAGCCAGACTGGCTACGGTATACCCTGCCTGAAGACAAACATGGGAGCAGAACATGAGAACCATGAGAATGAGAACAGTTGTAAGGGAAGTGAGAAGCAGCATTATTTTAATTGATATTCAAATGGTATTTGACTTTGTAAGTTGTGAGTTTCTAATTAAGTATCTGACACAAGTAGTAAGGGGAAAGAAGGACTGAGTGAAATTTAAGTGTTTCATATGAATCTGTGGCTGCGAATTTTGGTTAATGGAGGTAGATCAGAAAGGGAGCCAAGGCAAGGAAGCCTACTTTTTCAAGTTCTGATTTTTGTGGCTATTAAGAGTATTATTCCTGGAATATATAAGACATTCACAGAAGAAGGGAAATGTTAAGGGGTTGGGAGAATCCACTGTTTTGTAGACTGATGTATGAACTAATCTGATAAAATAGAGAAATATTTGCCTAGAATTCTGGAACTTTTTTAGATTGGAGAAGTCAATGCTAAAATTTCAAACAGAGAAATCCATACTAGTAAAAATTCCAGGAGAAAAGAGGACATGTAGTGTCTCCATTATCAGTAGGAGGTGCTAAGTGTATTGGGGTGAAGTTATGTGGAAGAGTAGATGAAATAAATGGAAGAAACTTCTCATGGGTGTAAGTGAAGATTGAGGGGTATCAGGAAATGTGGTCTTGAGGGGTGAAATGAAAAGTAGGTGACTTAGAGGATCAAGGAGGAGTTTTATGGTAGCTCAGAAAGCCATATGTGAAAAAAAAAACTTTGGATAATTAGAAAGAATGGAGATAGGGATAGAAGTACGAAATCTCCCCTTGGAATATTTAGAATTAGATGGCATGAATGTGGTATAGAGGAAGAAGGTATAGAAGAGGCAGAAGTTGGTCATAGTAAAGATGAAAGATGTAATATGGAAGGGATGAATGAACAGTAGACTATTTTTAAGGAATTTGAGGAAATGAGATGTATATTTGGAATAGAGAAGGGTAAGTATTATTTCATGGTGAAACAAACAGAGAAAATTATTAATGAAATGAAAGTAGAGGGAAGAGGAAATGATGGAGGGAAGAGAGAGAGACAGAGAGACAAAGAGAAAGATAGGAGACAATATTGACTGAAGGTAAAGCAATGTATGATAGTTGTGATACATAAGATCTAGGATGGCACAGGAAGAAGTGATGATGGATAAATTAAGACAGAATTGAGTAAGGAATAAGCAAACTATGAGTTTTTGGAAGAGATAAACATGTTAGCTAAAAGTGTAGTATTACTTGATATGCTGGCTATCTGATGAATTTGTAAAAAATTAGACCTGGCTTAACTGGTGGTCCAGAACACCAAGTGATGTCATTACACAAGATCAGGTGCTCTCCTTAATTGCTAGATCCTGTTTTTGCTACATGCTGGAGCTACATTGAATCCTAACTGCACTGTAAAAATGGTTACCATCTTAATGTTTTTTTTAAACACAAAAAGCAACATATAGATTGATCATTTTGCCAGTTCTTTTTGTAATGGGGTCAAAAATGTTACAGTGATTTATTTTGTTTAACTTGATCCAGATCTCCCAAATCACTTACAGTTCTTGATTAAGACTACCAAATCAAAAATATGTTTTGGGAGCTTATTTAAGTTCCACTTTCATAGGAGAGTTTACGTAGACACTGGCAGTGGCATTTTAACACCTTTCAATCTCTAAACATTCAATATGTTTGCTTGCTTGGAATATTTTATGGCTCTATTTATTTCATGTTTCCTGTATGTTATGTTGATTGCGTTTCTTTTCACCTTTTTGTTATATTCGTGTTGAATGCAAAAGGCTTACAAATAAGCATCAAAACACTTTTTAAATAAGTATGTGTGCATTATGACATCACTAATCTCTTATACTCCTGAGTTTCTATTTATTGTATCCATTAAGTTTAAGGGAAGGGATGTAATGTATAATGCAGTGTAAGTGTTTATTTATCCATTAGTCTAAGTACAAGTGAAATGTTATCAGACTGTGTCTTGCTTTTTGACACTTGCTTACAAATAAATAATTGTTTTCTCACAAGCTTCTGTTTCTGATCATTACTTAAGCTACTAGTATCTGCAAATGATACCTTCAAAAGCCCTGAGGAGACAAACCGATAGAGTCAAAGCCATATCAGACAGATTGATGAGGGATTGTGGTTTTCTTTAAGTGAACAGCAACATTACATTGGTTAATAAAATAATTGAAATAGGTTTAACGGACCATGAGATTTCTTCTGCAAACTTTTTCCTATGTGGAGATGTAGCAACATGTTACTGACATATGGATGCTAAAGAATTTCGCTTCTGTTACTTTTGTTGCACAAAGTGTATAGTCTGACATGTACACACACACACACACACACACACACACACACACACACACACACACACACACACACACACACACACACACACACACACACACAAAAAACCATGCACATAATCACTAAACATCAGAATTAAAATGATGGCCAGTTCTTAACATTTACAACTTCAGCTAGCTAATCCTCCAGTTCATTTGTTGTGGAATGCATTTCCCTTACTGATCTGGCTCCTTATGCTACAAGCATATGCATGCAATGTTCTTTTATTTTGACTCGTTCATATTTGGATTATTTCAAGTATTCACATTACACAATGTTACTTTGACAGTCTTATATTATTGTGCTTCTTCAATGGCAAAGAATATGTTCTTCTTCATAGGTTTTAACTCAATGACCATGAAAGACATTTTCAGACCAGCCTGTAATCTTTAAATTCAGCCAAGCCTCCTTCCAAAAAAAGACAGAATAGCACATTATTAGACTTCTTTTGTTTTTGCTTGACATTTGTGGTTTCAGCTGTGTTGGCTTTGTTGCCTTAAATGATGTCCTTTGCCTCCTAATGAGACCTTGTCAGAGGTCGCCTTCATTGTAAGGTTCAAATGCTTTAAATAGATGGCTGCTCTAACTAATGAGAGTCTTAACACATAATGGTATTTCCAGGTGCTGTTGAAGAGTACCAGCTATCACATGCTGGGGTACAATTATCCTGCTGAGCTCACTTGCTGCATTGTATAACACTTCCTTCATAATTATCTTCAAGATCATAAAGGCATTTTATACCTCCAAGCAACAATTAACAGCTTGACTTCTCTGTAGAAAGACTATCCTTGTTACTCTGCAGATAAAAAGGAAATATGCAGTAAAAATACACACAAACTATGCTCTTATCATGTTGCCTTAAAAAAATCTGAAATATGTTATATGTATTATATAACAGTCTTCTGGATAAAGCTGATTTTTTTCAAGCTACTCTTGGAATATCTGTTTTGAGTTAGCAATTCCACAAATTGCGTTATTATAACACACACCAAATTTATTCAGATACCCCCCAATACAAGCATTATAACATTGTCATCTTTTGAGGTACATTTTGAAAATGCTGCAGAAAATGTAAGAACAGAAAAAAAATCTGTCTTTTTTTAGTACTAGACCATTTTTAATCATGCTTTGTATCAAGGTGTGATTTTACTCAGTTTTTGCACAAAACCGTTATTCTTGACACACTAGAGATAATGTGATATTTTCATTGTGTATAAACGTATATATTTATATTTCAGTGTGACAGCTGAGAGAATAAAGTCTAACACTTCCCACTTCATTGAAAAATGAAAGCAGGAACTGTTGATCTACCCTGAATCAACAAAGTAGTTTAAGTTATCTTATCCTCTGATAAACTTCTAGCTTATCTTTAACAGACATTGTACATTAGGGCGAAGCAAAAAGTTCAGTTTTTGCTCGCCATGCCTCACTTTTGCTGAAGACTATTTAGTATTTTAAATCCAAGAGAAATATCTTTGAAATATTTTAATAAAACTTGTGGTCCTGTCTTGCCTTGCCTGTTGAATTCTGGAAAACAAATCTCTAAGATTCCATCATTTAATAATGATCATAGTGTGCAGACATGTTACAATAAAAACAGATGACAGTGACAAAGAAAACAGTAACAAAACCAAAGAGGTCTGCCTTTTAATGTACTATAGTATTAGTAAGTCCATTCAAATTAAAGAAACAGATATGAACAGCTGGAAAAACTGAAACTTTCACTTTTCAGTGGCTCACTGCCCAAATGTTTCTCAAAGTTGTAGAACAGCAAATCAGATAATGGGACAGCTGTTTTAGCATAAGGAGAGGCCTACCACACAGACGGTAAATGAGCAGCAACATGCCATTCTGAACAAATATATAAAGTCATAAGAAACCTCTATAGTCAATGAGGATGATTATTTATTTATGTATATATGTATTCATTCATTTATTCATTTATTTGTCAATGGAGTTTAGTAGGTCAGGACAAGGCCTTTTTCATTTGCTTCCTCATCAAAGTGGTAGAAAGAAAACAAGCTTACAGAACCAGGAAGCGAATAGCTTATTTTTCCAACAACAAATACAGTCAGTCATAAATAAATGACTAACATTGTGAAAACTGACATAATTATGCCCTGCTGAGGCAATAAACTGACCAAGATAAGAGCGTAACTATAATGTTCCACTCAAGGTATACTGTATATCATTCAGTAAGGATAATAAACAGGTGTAAAATATTATTTACCAAGAATAACAAGAAATAAATGTAATATATTTAACTAGTATTGAGCACACAAGATCACAAGATAAGATGAATAGTTAAATGCAGCATTTATAAACTAAGATAGAAAGCCCAAAAGTGTGACGCCTAAGAGTGAGTTGATGAGAAAGTTGGTAAGATACTTTTTACAACACATTAGCAAAATGGTGTCTCTAAAATCAGGACATGGACATTTACACTGTAGTAGCAAATATGATTTTAGCTTTTTCTTGAGTAGAGAGAGTTGTCTAAGGATGCAATGTCAATAACAATTAAAAATGTAACGTACATAAGAAAACACTTAATATTTCTCTAAAAGATTAGACAGTTTTGTCCATGCAGTTAAACAATGAGTTATGGTGTTAGTCCCTGCTTTTATAGTAGCAATCTCATTTTACAAATGTATTTCAAAAGATGAATAAACTCAACTTTGAAGACAGGAGTAGATTGAGATTTCCAATTTTTAGTAACAATTTTCCTTGCTATAGAGGGAATAGACCATAGTAAAAATATTTGTTTTTTAGGAATGACTTACGAAACAAGAACATTGAAAAGGATAAGGGAGTCAGAAAGTATACAATTGTTATTCCATACAGCTTTACAAAGGTAACTAAAGTCTAAACAAAGTGAGGAAATTATTTCACAGTAAACAACCATATGTATCCGGTCAGCATCATGGTGTCCACATCACCAGCATTTCATTTCATTTTTCTTGTACATTATTGCAAGTCTAGGTGGGGTGAAAAAACATCTATGTAAAAATTTCCATGTGTATACATACCAGAACAGGGAATATGTGGGCTCCTTCACCAAATTTAAACAAAGTTTTTTTTATCTTTTTCTGAGAATGCTTTTTATTAACTTCACTTGAATAATTCCAAAAAGAAACATCTGTTTGGCTAAAATCATTTCTGAGAATTTTATAAATAACAGATATATTTGAAGTGTTCTGGAGTGAGCTGTTAATTATTGTTGAGATAATATCCAAGATTTTTAAGTTGATCTTATTGTATGCCTCTAATGAGGGTGCAAGCTTAGTATATATAAAATCCTTTATACAAGTTTGGATGTCCAGCCAATTACAATTTTGCAAACTATATCTGCTGATCAAATGCTCTGGAAAACTTATTTTATTAGCTGAGAGAAATTGATTCTAATATAATAGGTCATATTTCTTAAATGCTAACATTTTCTGAGTATCAAACGATATAAAACATTCATTTGTGTAGGCAATAAGAAGCATACTTATTAATACATTCTTAATTAATTGACTAGAAAACATATTTTTTTAAACAGCAGCAACATTTGGTTTGTAAGAGGTATAAGAACACATTTTTGACCTTTCACTTTGAATGTATTTTTTTAAAATCCATATAAAAATGTTTGTATACATTTGACTATATGGTTCAAGCAATGTCCTATTAATATTAAGAAGTAAGGTTTCACATATTGATTTTCAATATGATGCATAAGAAGTATTATTCCAAAGCAACACTATGTTAATAAATGTAGAGTTTAAATAAAAATCAATGTTTGGAAACCCTATACCTCCTTCATCCCATCTTGGGGTGTGCCAGAAAAGATAAATTCTTGGTTTCTTGGGATACCAAAGGAGGTTGAGTAATAACTTAATACTTTTCTGTTTAATTTTGGCAGGTGGGGGAATTATTAAAACTTGGCCAATGAATAAGATTTTAGGCAAAGTATAATTTTGATTAAAGTTCGTCTGTCTTCAAATGTGAAGAGTCAGTTCCAACTATCAATTAAACTTGTAATTGAGTTTATAAGTTGTTGGTAATTAGATGTGAGTGATTTTTTATAATTAGATTCAATAATGTTACTTAGATATTTGATATGTGTGCCCTCCCTGTTTATGTCCCTTTCTGATCTGTTTCATAGTAAGATTTTTTATTCACTAGGAGTGCCTGAGTTTTATTGTGATTGAAGTTTAGACCAGAGATGTTTGCAAAGAAGAACAGATTATGCAATAGGTGATCTATTGAATTGTCAATATCATTAGAAGTTATTAATAGGTCATCAGCAAACAGTTGTATCTTGGGGATAATTTGTCTGACACTTTATATCTTTTAATGTTGTCATTATTTCTAACACAATTTGCAAGAGGCTCAATTGCTAAGGCAAAGAGTAATGGGGAGAGGGGGCACCCCTGCTTAGCACCTCTTAATATTTCAAATGGGCTAGATAGATAAGATCCAATATTTACATAGGCTATTGACTTTTCATATATATTTTTTAATTAATCCTATAAAGTTTGTGGAGAAATTATAGTTTTTGCAGAGCTTTAAACAGATATGGCCAACATAGGGAGTCAAACGTTATATCTATATTAAGGCTTAAAATAGAAATTTCATTTTTTTTCTTGTTTGCTAAGTCTATTAAGAAATGTAATCTAATCATATTGTCTTGTACTTTTCTGTTTTTGATAAACCTGGATTGGTTTTCATGAATTAATATTGGAAGAATATTGTTTAATCTGTCTGCTAAGATAGACCTAAATAACTTGTAATCAATATTAAGCAAAGAAATTGGCCTGTATGAAGCTTGAAGGTTGGGATCTTTATTTGGTTTTAAGATGGGAGATATGATAGAGTATTTCCATGGGGGGTGTTTGCTGTAGTTTTAACTTCTTAGAATGCATTGAGTAAGATTTTCAAGATGTTGTCAGGTAGGAGCTTGTAAAATTCCAGAATTAAACCATCCAGCCCTGGTGCCTTTTTTGGCTTAAGATGTTTTTATTTGTTCCTTTAATTCTTCGAAGGAAAAGGGTTTATCTATGTTAATAATATTGTGTTTAGATTACTTCTTTTGAATATTATTAGCAAAAAAGTTGTCTATACTTTTGTTATAACTTGTAGATGAGTTATTATTATTAATATTCTCATAATGTTTTTTAAAGCATAATAAGATAATTTTTAGATCTGTAGCTTTGATAGTTTTATTGTTTCTAGTATATATTATTTCTTTTATATGACTTTTTTCATTTAAATTTTAGATCTAATCACAATCCTATGCATAATCTTAAGGTTAATTGAGTAGGAGTGTAATCTGATTTTTTTCCAGATTTTTTGATATTTTATGCTGCATGATATCCTAATATTCCTTGTTTAGTTTACATATGTCAGCTAATGCAGTTTTTCCATTTGCTGTAAGTTTTAGTTTTAGTTAATCAATTTCTTTTTGTATGTCTACCAGTTTTTTTATCCCACTCTTTCCTTTTATTTATATACCAACATTTGACTTTACCATGTAAGACTATCTTTAAAGTGTCCCATAGGATAATATCTGAAACCTCTGCATTATTATTGATGTCTGGGTAAAGCTTTATTTCATCTAGAGACCATTCTTTAAATCCTTGTACTACTTACCAGATAATCAAGTAGTCTTTGGTAGAAGTTTAAGGGGTTAGTGTTAAGTATTATGCTGAAGGTTATACCATTGTGGTCAGACATAGGGCATGATGTCAGCATTACATTATTAGTTTTGGCCAGTAAAAAACTGGTTACGAATACTTTGTCTATGTGGGTCTGCATGCCAAATCTGTAAGAGTACTGAGAATATTTCAGAGAGGAAAATGTTTTTAAACCATCAATATCAATTAGGTTTTTGTCTTTTATATAGTTGTTCAAGTCTTTGACAACAAAGGACATCTTGAAGGGCTTAGAACGTGTCAGTGGGGGACAGAATGCAATTAAAATCACCTGCTAATAGCAACTCATCTTTAGACTTTAATGTTATGGTGTCTAAATATTTTTTCACAGTTTTAGTCCCAATACCCAGTATCAGTACGTGTTTGCAAAAGTGTACATCTTTTTATCTAGTTTTAATATGACTAAAGCAAACATACCATCTTTGCTCGAATATGAGTCAACTATTTCTGGAATTTTCATTGATTTTCTGTATAAAATTAGGACACCTCTTCTCTTGTAGTTATAGTTTGAACATACCAAAATCTTATAGTCCTTAAAAGTTGATTTGTTTAGATCTTCTGTTACTAAGTGAGATTCCTGAATGAATGCAAAATCTGACTTATGTAGTATTAAATATTTGTTGACACTACTCCTTTTCATCTATTGGCATTAATAGTCATGATGTTAAATGCTGTCATTAGATGGAGACTGCTATTATAAGTAAAATTGAAAATTACTTTCCTTGATTCAATATGACAATTTCTAAAACTGTTATGGACAATTTAAACATTTTAAATTTGAAAACAATAAAACTGTACATTTTAACAACCTTCTGCATGGATAAACTAAATTCAAGCTTACTATATCTCTCATAGAAGACACAAACTAACTCTCTCATGACATCTAGTGCAAATTCCTAGCTACTGCAGGTTAATAGCAAGCAGAAGGTAAACTGCCTGTGCATTAAAAACATACAAAAGGAGAAATCTGACTTAATATGCAATGTATGCATGAATTAAGAACGGATTAAATAAGATAACTCGATTGATCCTAATAATTATTTGTTCCTATGAGTAACTACAGGACTAAAATGTCATTAGAGCAGAGAAAAAAAGAAAAAAAATGCATTTAAAACTGTTTCTGTTAGAAACATATTTGTTATTCTTATTTAAATATAAATGTAGTTCAGATTAAATAAATCACTATTTACAGTAAAACATATGTTTATAAAACTTTTAGATAAAAATAATTGCTAAATGAATGAACACACAGTACAAAATGACAATTCTTGAATCTAACTGGCTCTTAAAGTTCAGTGAAGAAAAACAGATCCAAAGGTCACACCTACTTCCTGAAAGACATCACAGATTATTCCAAATGAGTCTGGGAGCTAACCGAAGCCTTTAGAAGCTTGAGCTTGTCACAAAAGTTGTCAAAATCCATCAACGAAGTAAATTTATTCATCAATTTATATCTGCAATAAACATCTTTTTTACGTTTTTCAAATTGTTGTGGACTGCCTGGTTGCTTCGTTAGAGCAGTTACATTTTGAATATATTTTTTACTATCGTGTATGATGGAGCATTTATGTGGTGGGTTATTTGCAGTTATTCTCTCTTTGGTGTTATTATTTACTCTCTTTTTTTGCATTAACCCACTGGAACAAGGCAATGGACACTTTTGGTGCAATCAAATTGGATTATAATCCGGAGAGAGGAGCTAGTGCTAGCGATGCACTTTGTAAAAGGTTCATGCAATACCTTTCCTGTGGAAAAAGTGTTTCCTGGCAATTTGAACTGGGCTCGACCATTGAAGATGTTGGAAATGCAACTGGTGACTTAGAATGGCTACAGCAACTGATGGATGATTTGGAGAAGGACGATCTCAAACTCAAGAGGCTACAGGTTCAGCGACATCTCTTCCAATACTGCTTGGAGAAGAAGATTGTACCACGAGGTCTATGGGTGTTTAATATGCCCATCCAAGGAACATATTCCGGGACTTGCTAATACGCTGGCAGCAGCTTAACTTTGAGGTAAGCGGCAAGTATTTACAACTGTTTGTTGACTTTTTCAAACCTGAAGAGGTTAAGCTAACAGACACAATAAAGGAAAACAGGAATTTATATTTAATAACTTTCTTGCCAGGCTAGTTAATCCATTGTTTGGAAGTTTACTTGATGGTGTAGCAGTGTTTGAGCGCAAATTGCTACAACAGAAGAAGAATAAAATATTAAGGGACACCAATGATTTCAAACTGGGTCATGTCTTCATGTGGCCCAGATACGGACAAAATGTTGAGACTGCTGACCAGAAAGGACTGGATCCGAGAGGTTGGTCTATTGCAAATGCTGAAAGTGTAACTACCATGAGTAATAATGTAAAAGAAAAAACTGTTAAAGTTAATCATGCACATGGTGATACAGTTAATCTCAGAACAGGAGGGTATGTTACACAGAACCTAGGCAATGATATAACAAAAAATGTAGTTGCTTTAGGTCCTGATGTTCATCTAACATCAAATGATTTAAATGGCATTCATGTACAGGAATTACAGGAAGTGCCAGAACAACAAGAAGAGAATTTGTATCCAGTAGTAAGGGTTTCAAAGTCTCCACTTAAGACACGACCTTTAATAATCAGTCAAATAGGTTACCTTCAAATATTGATATTAACAATATTAGTGAGGGTATTTCTTTTCCTTTACCAGTCAGAATGGACAAGGGAGGGAGACCAACTCGGTCAATGAGTCGAGGGCGTCAAAAGCGCAAACATTCAGGCGAATATACCCCGAATCAAACCCTCAAGAAAATGTGGGGGAAGGGCATGAGTCAATAGTTTACAATATTTCCTCATATTTACTTTCACCAGATGAGGAGAATGTACTTTTTAAAGGTTTAAGTTTTATTCCAGCCTGTAAGAGTAAAATGACAGATACTGTATTGGATCTCAAAGTTTTTTGTAGGAATATCATGCTTAGAGTACTGTATGGTGATTCTGATAAACAACCAGAACAGGTACCAACAGAATTGACTTACAAGTTTAAGAGCCTAAGTAATTTTGTTCCATCAAATCATCCCTTAGTGGATGCATATATGAAACTTACTGAGGATGAATTGTTTAAGTATTATGATGATAGAAATGCCTCTGGTTCCCATAGGAAATATAATCTGAGTTATAGAGAGAAAATAGCCCTGAGACACCTACAGGATAATGATTCCATAACGATAAAATCTGCTGATAAAGGTGGACTTATTGTTGTCATGGATACCTTACATTATATTAGATCTATGGAAAACTTATTAGGTGATAATAAGTTCTATAATAAAATTATGATCAAAGAAGTGCATCAGAATATTCAATATGTTACCAATACTTTAATTGATACTTACAAAGGAGGTATCATTACAAACGAAACCCTGGACTTTCTTGTATCAAGAACCCCCATATACCAATAATACAGGGGTTGCCAAAGGTTCATAAAAATTCATCTGACCCACCCATGAGACCGATTGTGGCGGGAGGTGGATGGGTCACTGAACACCTCTCTGTCTATATAGAGAAACATCTTAGACCAGTTATCAATGGAAATAAATTTGTTCTTAGGGATTCAAAGCATTTTTTGATTGATCTTTATGAATGTTTGAAAGATGAAGATGATTTACAGGAGACATTGTTAGTTACTTTGGATGTGCAATCGCTTTTTACTGTAATTCCCAATGATTTGGGAGTTCAGTATATACATGAATATCTCTTGACACATAGTAATTTTTCATTGGTACAAATAGACCTCATTACCAATTTTTTGGAATTAGTTTTAGAGAATAATTTGTTTATTTTCAATGATAGATTGTTTATTCAACGAGATGGTGTGGCCATGGGTACCCCATGTGTCAACAGTTATGCAAACATGTTTTTGGCACATTGGGAAGAAACTATACTTTTTGGCATAGAGGAGTTTAGAACACATGTAATTTTTTATTGACATTTCATCGATGACCTTTTTTGCTATGGAGAGGAAGTACCAATGATTTGAATATGTTTCATCAGAAAATTAATAATTTAACTCACTGTCTGAAATTTACTATGAATTGGTCCCCTTCATGTATTGAATATCTAGACTTATATATTGAAAAACTGGGAAATGGTCTCATTAATACAGGTGTCTTTCGGAAACCATGTTATCGGAACTCTCTCCTATTCAGATCCAGTATGTTTCCTGGGTATATTTTTAGGAACTTAATTAGGGGCCAAGGTGTACGGGCATCTAGGTTGAATCCCTCAGATGATTGTTTTTCTGAAGAAATGAATAAATTAAAAAATAGACTTTCAGCTAGAAAGTACAAGGAAGAAGAGATTCTCAGTAGTTCACATGATGTTCCTACTTTACGTGAAGGTATAGCAGCACCTTATTTTGGTCCAACAAAGGAGAATATACACAGCAGTAACTTGGATAGATACACTCCTGTTAAGGTCCCCTTGTTTTATACTTCAGACAGACAGCTGAAATATTTAGTAAGAATTGATCCATTTTACAAGTGGACGAAGATATCAAAAAGATAGTTGGTGAACAACCTCGCTTTCTTTATAAGAATAGAAATAACTTGAAGAGACTTTTATGCCACCAGCACAATACAAAGGAATATGATAATAGAGGCTCTACGTATCCTTGTGGGAGTTGTAATTTCTGCAGTTATATTAACACTTCTGAAAAATTTTCTCACCCTGATCTCCACAAAGAATTTATATTATGAGCTGATGCCACACGCAAAACTTCCAACTTAATATATTTAGCTGAATGCCACGTTTGCCAGTCTTTTTATGTTGGCAAAACTAATAGAGCATTCAGGGTAGGATCAGGGAACATGTCTATCATATCAGAAAACATTCCAATCATAATGCCCTGGCCAAGCATGTGACACGATGTGGGGACACACATTGTTTTACTTTTAGAGCACTTGAAGTCATCGTTCCCAGTATTCCGGGAGGTGACATCAGGAATCATACAGAATATAGGGAAAATAATTGCATAATCATTCTTAGAGTGGATAGAGGCAGTGGGCTGAATGAAAGGGCTTCAATTAAACCTTTATTGAAAAAGCACAGGAATATCAAGTAATGCAATTTAGCATGAATTGGTATACTTTTATATATATATATATATATATATATATATATATATATATATATATATATATATATTTCTAAATATGTGTCTTTCATGCATTTTATATGTATATATACAATTTATTTTATATTTGTTGTGTACTTATAAGGTTTGGAGGTTTCTTTCTTTTTTTTTATGTACAAGAAGGTTTTATCCTGTTATAAATGAATGTTTCATGTTGCTTTAAATAGAATTAATTAGATTATTATTGTGATTGGTTTAAAATATTTGAATGTCTATATAAGCAATTGGGACTATTTGAAATGTGTCTTGATCTGAAGAAGCTATTTAGTGAAAGCGCTCATCAATTTATATCTGCAATAAGCATCTTTTTTACGTTTTTCAATTTGTTGTGGACTGCCTGATTGCTTTGTTATAGCACAACTCAAAAACAAAACCACAAACTGATAAATACCACCGTTGCAGGTCGCTGCACCTCTAAAAAGCCCCTAGTAATCCAGAGGTTATATTCAGGACTCCTAATAATCCAAAAAATGTCTGTAAAGAACGCCAATAAATGAAAATACCAAACAGGAATTTTATTAAGCTTAAAACCAAGCTTTTCGTCGGCGCTCTGCACCAACTTCTTCAGAAAGCAAACTAAAAACAAAGAACAATACATCTGTCCCATTATTTAAGCATCATAGCTCCACTCAAACACTCCCCCTTGTGGACACACCTGAAAATTGCACGTCAATGCACTTAAAAAACTTAACCACGGATAAACTGTGCATCACCATTTGTATAAGATCAACATGACCAACCCTGAATATTTGTAATCAAACTAATACTCTAAATTTACGCCACCAACATAGCATGTATACAATCTTAAATACCTGGTAGACACTATAAACACACAAGTGGTAAACCCAGGAAAAGTATATGTGTGTAGCGCCTGTTTTAAAAAAAGCCATGTAAATAAATCAAAATGCCATTCAGATGGTAACACAACTGGCAAGCTTGTTGCATTTTGGATTGTGCAAACATTGTGCTATTGAATTGGATGAAAAACACTGGAAACATGAGCCACAAAGCAAGAGAACAAAATTGATTCGTGATCTATGTGATTACGAGAATAAACGTGCATTTCTAGTGGCAACCAATCAATCCTAAAGCTAAGAAGTCACATGTGCAGTTTGAACAACAGAAGCAGAACGCGAACAAGGATAATAGAGCATTTACATCAGGCAAAAGTGGTACATCTGTAACAGAAGGGGAAACGGACGCCGAAGATTTTCCGGGGTTGCCACCAGTTGGTAATAGTAGTTACTTAAATAATTTTCGAGGAGCTCCAAGAGGTCATAAACGGAGTTGGAATGGAACAGGACAGGGACATTATACAGATTATAAAACATACCAACGGACAAATAAACGGGGGAAATGGGACTAATTCATTTAATGCTAGTTTTACTAGCTGTAAGTATGTTGTTAATTTATCGGGATATGAGTTATCAGATTGTGACATTGCCATTCTGGAAAGGGGTTTAAAATATGTACCAACTGTTTTACCCAGGCTACATGAATGGAAAGGTGATGTGTTTCGCTTTACTCGTAAGTTGAATTTGATGGATTATTTTAATACTGATGTTACTGCAAATGTTATATATGATGATGTGAATAATGACTCTTTCAGTTCTATGGATAGTTTTTATTCTTGCCATTCTAATGAAGACTTTAATGCTTATTGTAAATTAAATACGGAGAATATTAAGGTTAAAAGTGATTTTATGCCTCCATGTAGAAATGATAGTATTAAGCACTTTAATATTTTTCTGGGTTATATTGTAGAAAAGGAATTTTTCACATTTTTGAAAAATAAAAAGAATGTGATATATAATTTAGATAAAGAGGAATGGCAATGCTTAAATAAATTAAGTCGTAAAGCTGAATTAGTATTTAAACCCGCCGATAAGGGTGGGAAGTTAGTTGTGTTAAGTTACATTCAGTATTTATCTATGTGTTATGCATATTTAAATGATGATCAAATATATAAACAAATTGATATGGTTGAATATTTAAAGGCTCAGACAGATTATAATGACTTAATAAATAAGGGGCATAGATTGTATTATTTTTCAGTGAAGGATATACAGGAGAAATTTGTTATTAAAAATCCTAGAATGCCATGCTTCTATTGCCTTCCTAAAATTCATAAAAGCTTAACGGATCCCCCTGGATGACCGATTGTATCAGCCAGTGGTAGTTTTTTACATAATATATCTTGTTTTTTACATGAATTTTTGTTATCTACAGTTAAAAAATTACCATCTTATATAAAGGATGTATTTGAATTTTTGGATAAAATTGATAATATAAGATGGGAAAAAGACATGCATTTTATAGTATTAGATGTTGTTAGCCTATATACCGTTATTAATCATTTAGATGGTATAAGGGCTGTTAAATATTTTTTAGGTTAAAATCCAGTTACTGAATATGTTATTGAATTAATTATGATGTGTTTGCAAAATAATATATTTGAATTTAATGGGAGTCTTTACAAACAAACTCAAGGAACAGCAATGGGGGCACCATTTGCCCCTAGTTATGCTAACATATTTATGGGTCATTTTGAAAATTTACATACCTATACTAATCAGTTTTTTAGAAAATTTGTTGTGAGATATTTTTGATATATTGATGATCTCATTTTTATTTGCAGGGGAGGTCAAGATCTAGTAGATGAATTTATAAATGATATACATAATAATAATGTAGGGGTAAAATTTGATGGTTTACAAAGGGGAAGTAAGGTACATTATTTGGATGTAGCTTTACAAGAAGAAGATGATTCTCATATTATTACCCATTTATATAGACAATTTCCAGATGCTAGTGGCATTTTATATGGTGATAGTTACCATCCCCAACATACTATTAAATCTATACCTTATACAGAATTTATGAGAGTTAAAAGACTATGCAATAACTTAGATGGTAGGAAAAGAGAATTATATGATAGTTTTAATAGGTTTCATGAGAGGGGATATTCTAAGGTAGAATTACATGATAGTTTAAATAGAGTATTATATAATAAAAAAATTGTGTATAACTATAGAAGTAATAGAAATAGAAATAAGTATGAGAACCAGGAAGATATTTATTTTACTACTACTTATTCAGTATTATCTAAAGATATTTTAGAAGCAGTTAAACACAGTTGGAAAATAGTTAGGAGAGAAGTTGATTGTTTAGAACATAAAAGGTTGTGTTTCTCCTTTAAAAGGGGTAGGATTATAAAAGATTTTATAGTTCATAGTAGATTTCATATGCCTAATAGTGCTGTAGTGAAAATAATAGACATAAAAGGTACAACAGCATGTGGAAGATGTAGAATTTGTAAATATATTAGTGGTAAGTTCACTAAAATTAATGGTATCGATTTTCAAACTAATGGATATTTTAATTGTAAAACTGAAAAAGTTATATATGGACTTAAATGCCCCTGTAATAAATTTTATATTGGAGAAACTAAAAGACAATTCTCATGCAGAATAAAGGAACATATTAGGGACATTAAAAATAATAAACAGACTAGTCCTATAGCTATACATTTTAATAAGTACCATAAGGGGAGCCCAGATGGGCTATTAGTAACAGTTTTAGATAGTATTGGGAATAGTAGGTTTATGAATGAACAACAAATTACATATATTTTAAGAAAAAAGGAAGCATTTTTGATTTTGAAATTTAATACAATGAGCCCTATGAGACTTAATCAAGAATGTGTATGGAAAAGTTTTGTGTGATTGTTATACCTTTAAGGTTTTATTGTTTAATGTTTTAATTAATTGTTTAATTGATTAATATGAACATTGTTAACATATAAATATACTTGATGTATATGGTGAGATATACTCTGTTAAAGGCAAGTGGCCGAGGCGCTAGAGAAGTTTCATGTGATTTGGATTTCATTAAATCTTTTTTCTTTTATTTCGTGTTGCTGGTCTTCAGTTTGTGGTTCTACGATACTACAATCTTGCCACATTATTATGCATTTCAGTATACAGTCTTTCTGCCATTAGTATGTCACAACCAGCAATAAGGTGTGCGACTGTTTCCAATTCAATTTTACAGAACCTACATTTGTCTGTTTCTCCCACATGTTCAACGGACTTTGTAAACCAGCAAGTATGTAGCCACTATATTGGGATGCCAATATTAACCTTTCATCTCTTGGTTTGAATTAGCCTCTCCTTAACCACTCCTGAATTCCTTCCTGATCAACATGAGGTTCTCCCAGAAGTTTTCTATGTTTGCAACTATATTTATGCTTTTTCCACATTTCTTGCCATTTCATCTGGTCCTTCATTTTATATTCTTTCTTTTTTTTTTTTTGGCACATTCAGTTGTTGCCTGATTTTTATCTACTTCTGGTTTGATTTCCATTCCTGCTTGACACTGATATGCTTCTGCTAAATTAAGCAGAGAAGTCATCTTATATTTATTCTCTGCATGTTTCAAAACTTTCACTACATTTGGGTCTTGTGAAGTCAGCAGATATGTGTGGAGTCCCACAATTGCAGATCTATACATGTAATCAATTTCAAGGAGGCCCATCCCTCCTTCAGAACAGGGAATATATAATCTTGGTATACACTGATTTTTATAAATGATTTGGTGAGCATGAAGCATCCTTCTTGTTTTCCTATCTAATCTATCCAACACGTTTTGAGGCCAGTCAATCACTCCAAAACAGTAAGTTAGGACCGGAACAGCAAATTGGTTTATAGCTTGGATTTAATTCCTAGATGTCAATGCTGTTTTCAGAAATAATTTAAGTCTTCTAAAGTATTCCTTACTAAGTTTTATTCGGCTCTATATTGGAACACTGAATGCTTAAAAAAGTGAACGGTGATTAATCGACCACATGTAAGTGAAAGCTTACAATGTCGAATTGTTAGAACAGTGATTAAATTGCTATTCCAACAAAAAATAAAAAAAATAAAAAAAAAATAAAAAACAAAACAGTTTAAAATTACATTAAAATGGAAATGGGGGGCTTCACCCCCCCTACTTAAATATACCCACTCTGAGACCGCACTACAGTGCAGAAAATGGCAAAGTAACGAGGTGGCCAAGTGAATTCTTTCCCAGGGAAAGAATTCGCTTCAAAGCCACATCCATATTTTGCCCTTTCAGTCTTTTAAGTTTGACCAAGACGCATTCGAAATCAAGACCAAATGACATTCTTATATCATCTGAAAAAGTTTTGACAACTTGCAGCTGTGCTTTCAGGTCCTCATCTGATGATCTATACAGTTTTAAATCATTGACAAAGAGAATATGAGAAGTCTTTACACTTTGTTGTTTTTTAGGAGCCACACTGTAGCTATGGCCTAAGTTGTTTAGTAAACAGCTTAATGGGTTAATTGCAAGGCAGAATAGTAATGATGACAGAGTCATCGTGAAATATCCCCTTTGAATTGTTATCCCTGGGATAATAATCTGTCCTTTATCATGGCTTAATTGCAATGTGGTCTGCCACTGTTTCATGGTCACTGTAATGTAGTCAATCAGTGTAGTGTATATCTTATACATTTTTAAGCACTCTTTTAGCCATGATTGCGGGATCCTATCATATTGCTTTTTTATTGTCAATCCATGCCATACTTAAATTCTTTACCCTTTTACAGTTCTTCAGTATGACTTTAACAACAAATGATCCTTTGTTCCATATAACTTTCTTTTATTGCCATTTTATTCTACTGCCATAATCAAGTTTTCTTCTAAATGGCTATAAACCCTGTCAGCATCAATTCCCACATATAGGTTATACATTGTCAGAAGGCAAGTTATTGGTCCATAGGAGCATTGTTTTGCCTGTTGTTAGCCATGTTGGTGTCTGTTCCAGGTGCACATATATATAGTTCTTACTCTTGGCTAAATCCCCTTGCAAAGATATTAATACTTTTAACCAAAAGTTAGGTACTTCATCTGGGCCTAGGGTTTTCCAACTAGAGGCTTTTCTTAACTTTGCTTCAATCTGTCTGTCTGCTACTTCATCTCATTTCATATCCTGCACCTTTAAACTTCTTATTCTTTCTTTTACTTCTATCTATTAGCATCTTTTATTATATTCCAGAGGATCTTCATAGATACTTCTCCAAAATGTATCTACTTCCAATTTTTTTGGTGCTCTTTCAATTCCTTTTACCTTATTTCCCAATTCTCTATAAAATTTTTTTGGTCATCAATAAATAGCTTATTTTGTACTTTTCCTTTATATTTATCTGTGTATCTTCTATGTTTTTCTACCTGTGCTGAAATCTTTAGTTGGTTATTTGCGATAGTGCATGATAAATCCTGGTCTATTCTAATATTGTGTATTGCTTTAATTACATCTACCTTTCTTAGTATTTTTGTTGATCTATTCCCTCTTCTGTTGTCTTCTAAGAGTGACACTTCTTGTCTTAATTGCTTTATAGTTTCCTCTATTTGATACTTCCTTTCCATCACTACCCTGGGTTCTTGTGCTGGAACTTTATCAGTTATTAATTTAGCAGCACAGTAATATATCCTGTCTGCTTCTGTAATATCACATGGATCCCTATGGACTGTCCTAATTACTGCATTCATTTGTTTTATCAAACTTCTGACTTTTTGGGTTTTACTGACCTTCTGCAGTCTATTTTTCTCATTGATCTTAATATATCTATCCAATGTCTATTAAATCAAGCAACTCCTCTCTTATCTCATTTTCTACCAAACTGAGGGCATATCCCTTGTTTTCTATTTCCTGTGGGCATTCTATAGAAAATTCTATAGCATCTTCCTGTGGAACCTTCTCTTCAATTTCATCATGTGCTCTGTCATATTGGAACTCACTGGCCTGTCACTCCTCAACATTGACTGCATCAAAGTTTTCGCAGTTTCCTGTGACTTTCCTTGCTGTCTAGTTTCAAGTGAACATTTATACTGGTTTCCTGTGGAAGGCTCCAAAATATCTTGAAATGGCACCTGACCAATTGCTTCCCATTCCACTGGTTTCCCCTTAATTTGGATATCCATTGCTCTTTCCTGCTGTGGTGCTTTCTGAATTAGATGTTCTACACTGAATCCTTCACTTTGCAGGTACTCCATAACCTCAGTTTCTATTTCTTTAAATTCTCCATTACTAATCTCCTTTTCTACTTTTCCTATCTGTCTTCTTATTTTTTATATTGCAAAGTTTTCCATGTCCAGATTCCTTCGCCTGTATTTCTCTTCATATATCTTTGGTACTGCTTGTTTGTATTGATTAGTTTTGCTTTCTCCTTTGCATAAATATTATACCACATTAGATCTCTTTTTCTTTCCCATGTCCATATTTCTTCTTCAGATGTTTCCTCATCTTCCTGTTTCTCCTTACTTTAGAGACTCACTCCATCATGCTGTGATGTAACCTGTATTAGACCTTCTACACTAAATCATTCACTTTTCAGGCATTCCATAACTTTTATTTCTATTTTTTTAACTTCTGCTTTACTAATGTTTTTTTCTCCATTCCATCTTCATGATATTATTTTTTTATTGTAAAATTTTCCATAGCCAGATGATTTTACCTGTATTTCTCTTCGGATATGTTTGAGGTTGCCTTCTTTATATTGATTAATTTGTCTTTCTCCTTTGCATAAATATTGCACCATATCAAATCTCTCTTTCTTTCCCACGTCCATATTTCTTTTTTATATTTTTCAAATATCTCTAGCTTTTTTTGTTTATATTTTGCACTTCCTCAGATGCTTCTTTTTCCAAACAGATCAAAGTTTCTTTCATCTATATACTGTTTTTTACAACTCTGTTGTATTAATGAGCACAAATTTTCATTTGAAGCTTGTGATAGATTTTCTTGTGGAAGTATTTTCTTTCCTCTAATTTCTCTCTAAATTGTTTTGTATATCTTCTGTCTGGAAATTCTTGACTTTTTGATAATAGTAGCAATACATAATTTCTTTCTTATCCTCAATAGTCCACTCTATCATATTTATGGCTCTTCTTTGGCCTGTCAGTTTTTGAAATTTTTGTGGACTGCTGCTTCCTTCCACAACAGGAAGAGGCCAACCCCCTGGGCCTGGCCTATTCCCATTGTAGGAATGTTTCCATATTTTGAGGATTCTACAATGTCATTTTTTCCAGTCCTGGCACCAGTGTACCTACCAGAATCGGAACTTTTTTATCCTGGGTCTTGTGCACCCAGCTATCTCTTTTCATTTTGACCTACTTCTATCCATGATATATGCTATATAAATACAGTCTATATATCAGTGTCTCCTTGGTGAGACTTTGTGAAAACACGGTCTACCTCATGAAGGTGCTCATCAAGACTTGAGGATGAATTCAGTTTCAGAACTACTACTCTACTTTGCTTTCTATCTTTTCATCTCTCCATTTGGACCCCTGCAGTGTAATGCATGTGATGTAGATGGAATTATATTACAAGGCAAAAGATTTTTAACAAATGAAAAAAGATTACAAACAGAGAAACTATAGTGAGGAAAGATAGTCTGCACTTTGAGAGATGATAGATATTCTGTAGAAATACAGTAAAGATATTTGATGTATCTTTAACAAAAATGGGATGATTAGCCATTGTATATTTAAAATGGATAGCACACGTATGTAGAATTATAACATTATATATTTATATTAACTGTAAAGAAAAGGAAATCTTATTTCATCAGATTTTAGACTATGTAGTGGTAAACATGAATATTGGGCAGCCATGGTGGTGCATTTGTGAGAATTGCCACCTCACAGCAAGAGGTTTTCTGGTTCAACTCTCAGCTTGGGTGCCTTCTGTGCAGAGTCTGCATGTCCTTCCTATAGGCATGTGGGTTTCCTCTGATTTCATCCCAAATACATGCTTTAGGTGGATTGGACACACTAAATTGACCCTAGGTGGGAGTATGTGCATATATGTGCCTTTTGTGGAAGGTTGGGTGCCGGGCTGGCAACTCAGCACCATAAAACTCCACTGCCAATTGTTTTGTGGACAGTTGTTCTGCTGTGGAGACCCGTAACTGGGAAAAGCCAAAAGAAGAAGAAGAAGTGGTAAATATAAATTTTATAATAGGCAAATTTAATTGTAATTTAAGAGGCAAATGGAAAAAGAAAGGAAATGATGTAAGAAAAATATTAGAAGCTATAAGATGTGGTAAGTTAAAACTTTGGGACAAAAATTCATGGACTTACAAAAAAGGTATGTATAGAACTGAAATAGATCATTTTATAGTAACAGAAGATTTAGTTATAGGAGAAGGGAAGGTAGTTGAAATAGGTTTTTTGCAATAGGGCTAGAGATAAAGAAAAGCATGACATATATGAAAACAGGCAATGGAATAAAAATGATAAATCAGAAAACATGGAATGAAGAAGTAAAGAAATTAGTAATACAGTTATTGAAAGATCACATTACTATGAGAATATTTTATAAAAATTGGTCTGAATTATGGATGTTATTTAAGGAAAAATATAAAAAGTGTTTTTTACTTTGTCATTTGATTTGAGAAAAGTAGAGAAACTGGAAGATTTAAAAAATAAAGATAGAATGTACATTGACAAAGAAAAAGAATTATATGAAAGAAATCAAGAAAAAAATACAAGAATTGTTATAAAAGCAGAGATATTTTTACAGGGAAAAAAGAAAACACATATTGAATTACTTAAGCAAATTAGTAAAGGAAGATGGTAGTGTAATGAGAGAAATAAAAAATGTAAAATGAGAAGTAGAAAGAACTCAGGAAAAGATTAAGAATAGTGTAGTACAGTATGTAGAAGAAATGTTTAAAGAAAAAAAATGTAGTAAAAACATGGAAAGCAAACAAAAAAACATTAACAGAAAAAGAGAATACAGCACTGGAAAATGAGATTTCTTTAAATGAGGTAGATAAAGTATTAGGACAAATAAATATAGATTTGGCTGCAGGACAAGGTGGAATGGGGTATGAAATGTATAAAAATGTAAGAACTGGCAACAATATTTTTAAAGATTTTTGCATGAATGATTAAATGGTGATTTTATGTATAAAGAATTATGGAGTAGAATGCTTAAATGTATATGAAGGAAGAAAGATAGAAGACAATTAAACAAATGGAGACTGATAGTATTGAATAATAATGTTTATAAGATCTTTATGAAAATAATGCAAAAGAGATTTGAAATGAAAACAAAAAACATTTTGAAAAATAGTACATAAAGTATAAAAGGGAAGGGTTGTTAAGAATTATTAATAATAGTTAGAGAAACTCTGGATGATATTATAAATACAAAAAAGCCAGTGAAATCATGATAGTAGACCTTAATAAAGCATCTGATGCAAGTGGACATAAAATCTTATGGGACATAACGAAACTATACAAGTTTAAGAAATTATGTATGTCAGCATATAGTGATAAAAAGTAAAAATACTTGGAAATGGCTGGTTAAGCCAAGAGGTACATATGAAGAGTAGTATAAGACAGAGATGTATAATAGTTTGCATGCAGTTTGCATTAGTTATTAATGTGATATGTGAAATAAATTGCAAAATGGAAAAGGTGGAGTATATAAAACCTGAAGGGTTAAGAATTCCAGTTCTGCTAACAAATGCAGATGATATTATAATACTTTAAAAAAACATGATTTGGATAAAAAGTAATAATTTGCACAAATGAGGCCAGAGGTGATAGGGAATGCTTTAAATAAAGAGAAAAAGTAAATAGGCGATATAGTAAAGATAGGAGGTATTTATTTTACAATTAATTAAATGTCTGTGTTAGGTATAACATTTGGGAATAAATATGTAAGTAGAATTTAATGGGAAAAACAATAGAAGAAATAAAACAAACCTGTCATTTCTGGTGAACATATAAATAATCTTTCAGAAAAAAAGTCTTATTTGATAAACTCAGTACTGATGGGAAAACTAGGATACTTAGCAAGAATATTTATGTTGCCAACAGTATTTGAAATATAATTATTGCAGATATTTTTTTCATTTAATTGGGGTTGTAGATTAAACCCAGTAAAATGAGGAATTTTGTATGTAAATAAAGAGGAACAAGGTTTAGATTTAATTAACCCAGTGGTATATACTCCTTCATTAAATTAGTACAATGTGTTAAAGTGGATAAATGAAAAAGATAACAGCTTAGTAGTAACACTGCATAAATATAAGTATGAGATATTTTGGGGTATAGTAAAAAAGAGTAAAAGAGAAAAAGAGTGTATAAATGAAGAAATAAAATGTCATGAAAAATATTTTTGTGGAACATAAAAGTTGATGATGTAGGAAAAGAAAAGTATGGTATAAGAATGTAATGATAAAACATAAGTATGTTAAACCATGGGAAAATCCAAACATGAAAAAATAAAGCTATAGAAATAAGAAACAAATGGTATAATCAGAAAGTAGAATGTCAAGATTGTTTTGGAGATTGGTAACAAATAATTTACCAATAAAAGGAAATATTCCATTTAAAAAAGAGTGCTAGAATAAGTTTACATTGTCAAGATGAAGAAACTACGGAACATGTTTTTTTGAAATAAAGAGCAAAAAAGTTATGGGGAAAACTATGTAAAAAACATTTTTTGAAGATATAAAATAAGTGGATAAAATAAATGTTTATGGTTAAATATGGATATTGTAAGAACAGAAGTAAGGAATATTTTAAAACGACAGATAAAAGTAATTTTATGTCAAATGGGTTTTATGGAATGAAATAATAAATTAAATTATGTTTAATGGTAAATGGATTTTAGCAATGATATTAAGTAAAATAAGATGTTGTTATGGAAAAATGAGTGGTAGTCTAATAGGGATGAAAATGTAATATGTTGGTAAAGGAAATTGTGAATATGTGTAAATAGATTTGTATATCTATGTATTTGTACATTTGTAAATATTTGTAAATATGTAAATATGCTGCAAATAAGAGTTCTTTTTGTATATAAATAAAGAAAACCTACTATTTTGATATGTGTTGTGGGATTTTATAGGCACCTGAGCTCCCACCATCTCAAGCAGATGAGGCCTCAGTTTAATACCTCATCCAAAAGATGGCACAGATAAGAGTGCAGTACCCACTTATGCTCACTGCAGTGTCAGAAATCGATCTACCTGGTGTGAGAATACAACCCACAAACTTCAGCACAAAAGGAAAATGTACTACTTGTTGCACCATTGAAACTGCTTTTTGATATCTGCAGCATGAACCAAGACCTCTTCCTAACCAAATTTGCAGATGCCTGTAAAGTAGGAATCACTGTCCAGTACCCCCTCTGATGCCAAAGCACTTCAATAAGAATTTATACTCAAATACCTGATGTATTAAAAAGGGGATTGAATTAAATGTTAAAAGTGCAATGCTGTCACATTTGGCAAGTAGTCCCAACCCCAGCATATGACGCAGACAGCACACTACTCCAAAATGAGATTGTTGTAAAAGGCTTTGGAAAGTGGGTTGATAATTCCATCTCTTTTGAACATCATTTAACAACAATAGTCAGCTAATTGCCAGATAATTGCCATCCAGATCTAAAGAGGTCATTGTCCTTTCATGTTCAGCATTATGATTAGGAGAATTATTGAATACAATGTTCCCTTTGGGATTTACCTTACTAGGCATATCAAACAAATGGAAAGACCAAAGATGTTCCAAATTAAGAAGCTCATAGGCTTAAATACCTGAAGCTACCAGGAATGCTGGAAGCACTGTCCCTTATAGATTTCTGGGAGGATAATTATGCCTTACATTCCATGCCATCAGGGACCCATTGGTCCTGGATCCCATGTATCTCCACAAATGAAATAATCCTACGTATACTAGAACCATGGTTCTACATATTTGCAAATAAATGAACACAGTAGAGGGATAGGTTTATTACCCAGCACCTCTGGAATAGACTCCAGCTGCAAATCAAGCAGTCTGATAAATCATCTTCCTTTAAGCAGGAAGTGGATGATTGGATGGGTATTTGTAAATTCATCTCTGGCTTGACTGGTCATTGGTCCTGGATCCCATGTATCTCCACAAATGAAATAATCCTACGTATACTAGAACCATGGTTCTACATATTTGCAAATAAATGAACACAGTAGAGGGATAGGTTTATTACCCAGCACCTCTGGAATAGACTCCAGCTGCAAATCAAGCAGTCTGATAAATCATCTTCCTTTAATCAGGAAGTGGATGATTGGATGGGTATTTTCAAATTCATCTCTGGCTTGACTGGTCTAGTTCTCCTTGAAAAGTGAGGTACAGTCTATGGGTGTACAATGGTAAGGTGTAAATGGTCACAAGTCACAGATGACGTATATATTCCCTATTATTCCTATGATAAAAGCCTGTTGTGAAAGGTCAGGCATCTTCCATCATGCTAGCATTTTATTAGGGTCTATATTACGTGATCGAACAGTGAAATGTTCGAACACGTAATAATTTACCCCTAAATGTCAAACCATCAAAATGTCGAACGTTTAAATGGAGATCTCCATACAGTGTGGACATGGAAGTTTTCCATTGTCTGCACTGTAGTGCAATCTCAGAGTTGGTATATTTAAGTAGCGGGGGTGTGTGGGGGGTGCAGGGGGGCTTGCCCTCCTGCTTAGAGCATTTTTTATGATTTGGGTGTTTTTATGGGGTTTTTTTTTGCTGTTTGACATTACGATGTTTTGACATTTAGGGGTCAATTATTATATGTTTGAACATTTCACTGTTCGATCACGTAACATAAATGCTTTTATTAGCATAACTGATATGAGTTTAGTTGAGTTTTTCTTAGTATATAATTGCACAGTTTGACATGCATAAAGCCAAAGCTGTCCAAATAGATATGAAAATGCTAATTATGGTTATTAAAAAAATCTGATACAAAATCTGATACACAATATATTCAAGACATGATACACTGAGAAAGCTAAAGAATATAGAAAGTTTAAAATTCATGAATAATAAGCTTATTTTGGAGATTAAATAAGCTTCCTATTAAAATGTCAGCATTCAAAATGCAGAGTGCCGATAAGCCGAATAAAAAAAGACAGAAACCACATAGATGACCAAATCTTGAAAATCTCTCTTCTCCATAAAACTTATTTTTGCAAGCCCCCCTACCCCTGAGCTTATATATTCCAACTCTGAGATCACCATACCTATGAGAAAAGGGAATATTCTGAGAAATGGCACCTCGGACTTAGCATGTGTAAGTCCGTTCTTTTGCTCATTCAGTCTTTGTATTTTTGGGACTTGTGAGTTTCGACATTTCAAATGGTTTTCAATGAAATACCAACAGTTCTACATATTTAATGACATATGCTTTTAAGATGAAATAAAAGAACTCTAAGCATAATATAAATGTTTTCTTAAGTGTACAGCTTTTGAAACAGTCACATTTGAACTAGTTTGTAATTTAGAACTCAGGAATGAATCAGAAATGTTATAGTATTACAGTGTTGTATTGATTTCAGTATGCAGTGTGTTGGTGTACAACAAGGGCTCAGTATGTACTGCCAGATAACTTGTTATTGTATGCACACATAGTGACCGTAATAATGAATATGCTCCACATTGATTTATTCATGGTTGGCATTGGTGGTTCACATTTATTTATTCTTTCTGATAGTGGGGTGGAAGCTACTTTAACTAGAGGGATGCATCCAATGCATAGCTATCTCTGATCCAGTATAGTCCACTATGTGAAGGAGTCATAAATGCTGAGTTCAAGGCATATTATCTAACAGCTTCAGTAAGAAAAAGATTCCTGATGACTGCTTGAAGTTAGATTTTCAGTTGCTGTTTGTGTACATTCCTATCACTAAATATATTTTCAGTGACTTACCACTTAAGCTTTTTTGTGGGGAGAAATGCATTTGACTGAATGGGAGTATTCTTTTTCAATAGCCATGGGATGTGGCTTCTACTGCTAAACTGCAGAGGAAGACAGTTCTCTTCTACAGCAGTTTAGAGGTTCTAGGAGATCAGGGACTTTAATTCTTACAAGAATTACAATGAAGATGTCACATCTCCCACATATTAATGGAAATGTCTGTCAGTTTAAGCACAGGTTTGCCTTATTTGAGGATAAATTAATAATTTGCATGAAGCAAATCATATCATACCCATCAAACCATATTTGAGGATGAGGAGACTGAAATTATGAATGGTGACTTGACCTTGGTTCTTTTCTTCTTGAGGTTACAGTATTTTTAGATCTAGTTTTTGTAGTGTTTATATACCTTCACATACATATATATATATTTTTTGGGAGGGTTACTTGATTCAAGATGTGTGCATCATTCACTATCTGAATATTTACCAACATATCACTATTCACATGTGGTCCTTTGGATCTGCAGGTAGTGTTACAAATAACCTACATTGAAATAAGGTACAGCTTCATGTGAATGCCAGGTAATGTATAGAATTATGTATATGTCTTTGTATGTACATATCTTTATATGCATATATTCTTTTATGTGTTTGTTTACAATTAGGTATTGTTCTAGGTATTATATTGTATAGTTTTTAATGTAATTTTTAGTGCAGCCTTTATTGATTAAGTTGTTTAGATTTATGTAGGTGGAGATGTATGTGGATATACATGTAAATGTATATATACTTTTAGATATATAGGTTTTTAGAGTGTCCACGATCAGATATCATTTTTTATGAATACTTATATATATTTAGCCTTACACTATGTTACGTTGAATTTGAGAAACTTTGAATGTATTGTGCTGACTTGGATGAATTTATATGTAATGGACATATTTATGTTATTCATCTTTAAATATTTATTGGCTTTTTCCCGCCTTTATGATTATTTAAACCAAGATGTACTGTTTACTATTGGTCTGATGAAGCTATTTTGCGAAAGCGCTAACCGTTACCCTTGTGCACTGAATTAAACTTTGTTTTCATCTATCGCTTGTGGATTCTTTATCTTTGGAGAGATTGATTTGCATTTTCTGAAGTGACACTATATGCCCTTCATTGCGTTGCTCCTGGTTTGTATCTTTTGTTTTGGCGTTATCTTGTTGTGTTACCTACCAGGAGCATTAACTCCACGTGGATCCGATCTTTCAATTTTTAAATATGTTGTTATTGATCATATCGGCTAAAAATTATACCTAGATATTTCAAACTATATTGTACTTTCACATTAGTCTCTGGAAAATAAAATTCCTTATGACCCAGGGGGTTAAGAGGATATTTAATTGACTTATTGGGATTAATTGCATAGTTTGATACTTGAGAAAACTTATCTATGGACTTTAAGATTTTGCTTAAATCAGTATTGGGCTATTAAAAGTAGATATTTATTTCGTCTACAAAGGCTGTGTATTTTATTTGAATTTTAGATACTGAAACAAGGTGGTGGTAAGTTCTCTGACTGATAAGTAATAATAATAATGCTTCTAGATATAAATTGAACAGGTTTGGTGAAAGTGGGCAACCCTGTCTGGTGCCATTTATAATTTGTATTGGGTTAGATGTTTTCTTATTGGTATAAAGAGTTGTTGTTACTTTACTATATAACATTTTTATCATTTTTATGTATTCTTGTGAGAATCCAAATTGAAAAAACATAAAGAGGAGGTATTTTTGATTAACTCTGTCAAAGGCTTTTGATGCATCCACTGATAGACTGTATTTAGGGAGTTTGTCCTTGGCACAGAGGTGGGATAAAGCATCAATGGTTAGTGTATTGTCCCATGCATGTTTCTGACTCATAAAGCCTAACCTCAGGTACAATTATAAAGGGAGCTACTTTCTGTAACCTGTATGCTGGAATTGTTGAAAACATCATTAAATCTATATTTATAGAGCTATAGGTTTGTAGTTGTTCAGATTAGTGGAGTCACTATTTAGTTTTGGAATTATTCATATAAAGGTCTGATATCCCAAATTTTGTTATATGATTGTATAGTTTTAATAGTATTGGACTTAATTGTTGCTTGAAATGTTTGCAGAATTCTGCCACATACCCATCAGGACCAGAAGCTTTCTCAGGTTTTAGCTTCTCAATAGCCTTTTTTACTTTCTCTTCTGTTAATGGATTTTCCTTGAAGAATTTAAAAGATAAAAGGTAACAAACCCATTTGAAGGTGACTGTTGGACATCATGTCTAACATTGTCTGTCTTATGAAGTAAATAAAGTTTTAAGTCCATGTGTAGGCCCAGATGATTCCACGATGAGATATATGTTCTAAACAGACTTGAGTCACAGTTGATTTAGTTAGTGTGCATAGTGTCTTATGAATGCAATTGGAATGTGCCAACACTTTAATCTGGAGGGTAAAGACATTGCATAACAAAAGATTGTGAGATGGGAGCTGCTGGCCACAAGATAAGATTCAGTGAAAGACCAAAGAGGTTGTAGACAGCCAGCCCCTTCAATGAATTTAAGCAGTATAATAGCACAGCCAGTATGTTAACATTTGGGATCTTGTAGGTGAGCCTCAAAAGTCTCACATATAAAGCAAGAATTTGGAAACAAGCCAACGACTTTAAAAGCTGTAACATATCATGCTGCCAAGCAAATGGTAATTTGAAAGGGAGTACACTTGTATTTAAACAGCAGCATTAAAAGCTGTTAGACTCTTCATGCTACCACACTACATTTAAAACTGGTAGAACCTAAATGCACCTGAAACTCTGCATGGACACCAAGGGATTTTGCTCAAAGATCTGATCATAGCCATTTGTTATATGCTCTCAGACTGGACTCAAGAAATTTGCCCTTCAAGTTTCAGGAGATTTTCATGAATCAATTTTTCAAATTTTTAACAACATGGCTATGCCTGGAAGATGCAGTCATAATGTGTTTTGTCTAACCCCTTACATGGAATATTAATATCTTAAAATTTGCTCAAGTACAATTGACAGAAAGGAACACAGAATTATGATTGGGTCTTGGATCATAACCAGCTTATTATGGATTCTAGATGTGGGTCCCCAGAAGTTCAAATCAAGAGTGAAATTGGAAAGGGGAATCTAGGCATTCATGACAAGAACACATAATAAAAGGTTATGATTGGTGATATCATCTTTAAGTTTTTGTAGTGCATGGAGCTTAATCTGCTCTATGTACTTCCATTTACAGATACAAATCTAAGAATGAAAAGTGTTTCACTGGCTTTGTAACAGCAGAAAGCAGCATACCTTTTAACTTCTTTGCTTAAGAATTCTGGACACATCCTAAACTAACGAGGTGGGGACAGGCAAAGGATCAAAATCAGGTACAGGTTTTAAATATTGCTTTTATTCACTTAAAAAGTTAATAGAACAAGTTTTACATCAAAAAGCATTTTCTTAGCAACAAGTATGAAACAATAATATCTGGTTTCATTGACTGACTGCAATCTCAGTGAGTTACCAGAAAATCTAAACATTTTTGATAGACGTAGCAAATATAAGAGTCAAACTCAGGGATAGTTGAGTTGCACAGACATCAGACAGAAATAAAGCTGTTCACCTTTTATAGCTGTTCTTTGCTGGACGGCACTGTCCTCTGTTAGTTCCCAGTGTGAGACCTCATAGAAACACTACTTAGAGGGTTACATAATAATTATTACACACCTCCAAAGTACTGTTTTGATTGGGTAACATGCTAGGAAATGTATTTATGAGTTTGTCTTTTTTTTCAATATCAGGGCATAATCTCTGCGTTCTTTGCACTACAAGCATTTTCTAGTACAGCACACTGTAATCATGCCCTGTCCTTGTTGACTGCACCACTTATGTATTTATAGTTTTCTCTGAAGTACACAAGTAGTTCAAATATTTCCGATCATGTCTCAAATTTTGAAAAACATAAACTTTTTATTAAATGCAAGTAAAAAAATAACAGCATAAATGAATATTTTACACATGCACTTGACTTCTTTCAGTTTTACATATGAACAGATCTGAAAAGCTTTTGTCACGCTTTAGAGGAATTCACTGAATAAAATAAATTGAAGAATTAGTTAAAATCCACATGCAGATTTTAAAGTAGGAAAAGGAGACAATGACATTTGTGCAAATGCATACTATCTGTGGACTTGTGACAGAGAGAGAGGCATGAATATACATTTAGAAGTGTCAAGTGTAATATTCTCCCTGGGCAATATAGGTATGCTTGCATGATTTGTGACGCTATATTGACATACCAGAACTCATATGGATGTTACATTACTGTAATGGATGTTAAAATGGTAAGAGATTTCAGCTGCCTGGCTTTTAGTTAATTTATTAATTTTCTTTGTTCTGTTTCTTCCTCTGACTATATTTGTGGCATCTCTTCCTTTTATGGTTACACAGAAGGAGATATAAGTAGTCTATATTTATGTAATGAAGGCTGACTATGACTGCAATTAAAATTCAGACCCTAACAAGATATTACCCTGACAAAGAATAATTATTTCAAGTTTGAAATGTTGGTCACATGTTTAACATTCTAAAATAAGGATGGTGTTTCTGTTTTACTAGTAGTGGTTGTTGTACATTGAAATGCATACCCTGGTGGTAGCTGGAGGATAGTAGAGTTTTACGAATAACTAATGCAAAGATAGAAGCAACTCTCATTTGCTGATAATAATGTATCCTTTTATCTACCTTCAAAGACTTGCTGTATTTTCTGCTTTCTCTTTTCTCATATTTATACCTAAATTCACATATAATGTGCTGTCAGTGGCTCACTGGGTAGCACACTCCTCTTTGATGTATAAGGATTAGGAAGTTGTGGATTCTCTTCCCCTTCCAGGTGGTGGAGCTCAGTTTTCCATTACTGACATTGCAGTACAGTTTAAGACAGGTGCTGCACCTGAGTGTGCCATACTTCAGATAAGAACTCAAACCTAGGTATTTTGTACCTGAGTTGGTGGCGCTTGTTCAGCTGGATGCAAAAGATCCCATGGCACTTATTGAAAAGAGTAGGGGAAGGTCTCCAGCACCCTGGTACTTTTCATAATCAGTATGAATGCTACCTATATTTTTTGTTGAAAAAGGACAGTGGAAGTCAGCAAATGATATATATAAACTAAATAATAATGAATAATGATTTTCATTATTTTTATTATTATTTAAATCAGTGTATTTTAACTAATTCATTTAGACCTTTTTATACTTATAGGTCCACAGGTTCATAGGTAGTTAATATGTTAATGATCCATGAGGATGTTCAGAAACATAGCCATACATTCCCTTGAAGTTTATTAGACCTTGTATTTTAAGTATGTATGACCCAGAGTCCTTTATATTTTAACTCATTTAAACCTGAACAGCAGGAAGCTAATTAACACCTTTGTTTCTTGAGATCTTCTAAGCTTGAGAGCTTTTCTCCAAAATCCTCTTCTGAAAATGCATTTCATTAGATTTATAATATCTGATGAATTATGTACGTTATAAAAAATATATAGTATGGTAGCTCATTGCTAGATGATGGGCTATACACTAGTGTTAGAATCAAAGGTCTTTCTGAAGATGCTGGTTTGCAGATTTATGAAAGAAAAACTGTATTTTACTTGGCAAGAAATACTAGTGTTAGGGTTAAACAAAGGTTTATACCTCTGTATGTATGCAAAATAGATACAAGATATCAGTGATATAACAGTTCACCTGTTCAGGAGCTTTCCAGTGATGTGTAACAAGGGTTTCACTTCAGAATCCTGAAATATCACAATCCTGAACTTCATAACCCTGAAGCCCAAAATCCTGAAAATTCAAAATCCTGAAAACTCAAAATCCTGAATCCCAAAACACTGAAAACGCACAAGATGCATATACTGACTATAGACAACACAAATCATATTGCATTCTACCAAATATAATCAAGGGGGCAAGCCCCCCTATACCCCCCACACACCCCTGCTACTTAAATATATCAACTCCAAGATTGCACTTCACTACACTATCATGAGTTATGTTGTAGTATAGCAAGTTAAAAGGGAACATTACTAAGGTTACAACAGGTGGTC
This sequence comes from Protopterus annectens, assembly GCF_019279795.1. NCBI lineage: Eukaryota > Metazoa > Chordata > Ceratodontiformes > Protopteridae > Protopterus > Protopterus annectens. Next base: position 550,926,484 of record NC_056744.1, read on the forward strand.
ATGGAACATGTGATGGTATGTTTGCCATTTTTTTTCTGTGGAGTGCAATCTTGGAGTTCATATATTTAATTAGCAGAGGGTGTTGGGGTGCAGCCCCCCACATGGGGGGTGCAGGGGGAGCTTGGCCCTCTGCCCATACTTGGTGAAAAGTGATATCCTTTGTCTTGTAGGTGTTTCTGTGTGTCCTTGTACTGGAATATTGTCATTCTTTGTGTCCTGTATATTTTCAGTATTTCGGGATTCAGGATTTTGAGTTTTCAGGATTTTGGATTTTGGGCTTCAGGATTATGAAGTTCAGGGTTATGATATTTCAGGATCTGAAGTGAAATCGCAACAAGACATGATAGCATACTGTTGTTTTGTGAAATTGCCAGACCTATACAAATTATACATATAATAATTTCCTAATGTTTCAAAACAATAGTAATGTAGAAAACTAAATGTTACTTTGCAAGTGTCAGTGAAAATATTGTGCCTTAATGTTATGTGTAAGCATCATTTGCTCACCTGTAGGTCAAACACCTTTTTATGAAATTAATACAGTTATGACAATATAGGAAATAGTCAGAACTGCTTTTCATGAAGATCAGCTGTACCTCAGAATTTCTTCACATTACCCACTCTGCTTTCATGTCATTTTTACTAACATCTGTAAAACCTAAAAGGCCAAAAACAGGTGCATTGAAGGTTAAGAATACATGATTGACTGCACGGAGTAAGTAAGCACTGTGAACAAAAAGTTATGTAGTCAAGGAAATAAGTCCTTACATGGACTTATGTCTAATTTTCTCTTTCTACCTAGCAATAAGTATTCAGGTATGTCTTAATGCTTTCGTGGAACTACCTGATTGGTGTATGCAAATCCTTTATTGTCTATTGGTGCACCTAGTAGACTTAGTGTCAGTATTATCTAAGTGTATATAAGCTCACAGTTTCATTTGTTCAGGGAGACTCCCTGTATTGATTTTGGGTCTCCCACATGTGTTTTAATAAAAGTGTCTATGAAAGGGAGAACTTGTGCTGAGTGATCTTTAATTTGCAATTAACTATTTGAGTAGTAACTGTATTATCAGCTAATATTTCTTAACATGTTCACTGCTTGAATACACTCCATCCATCAATCCTCAACCCCTTTTTTCCATTTTGCACATGGGGTCAGGGTGTCACTTCAAAAGTGACAATCATCTCAAGCCAAGGTTCACACTGCTGGGTAGCTAACCCTGCTGTAGTAGTTCATCCATACTACTCACTCACACCTACAGCCAATACTGCATGTCTTTGGAATGTGGGAGGAAACTGGATCATCTGGAGGAAACCCACATGACTGCAGACTCCACACAGAAGGCACCCCAGCCAAGAATTAAATCGGAGAACCTCTTGCAATGAGTTGACAGTGCTAACAGCTACACCGTTGCAGCTACCAAAAGTCTTGAATACACTACCTTCAAGAAAATATCACACTCAATTTTGATATTGTTAATGGAAATATGTCATGCTTTTAATATTTTTTTTGCAAACATTGTTTAACTCCAGCTATGCACATCCCATAATGAGTATTTCATTGTGATGCTCATAAAATCATGTGAGCTAGTAGATGCAAACTTGCTGACTTAATGTTATGGATGTTCTTTTACCAGTATTTCAGAAAATAGACTTTGAAAACAGAGATGAGTATTTTTCTTTAAGGAGTACAAACAAGTCACCTGTAAAGATGAGTATACTGTTACAGGACACAGAAGAACTCTGCTTTTCCTACAACTATACTCTTGTAGTAAGCAATGAGTTAGGTGTGAATAACCCAAAGCTGCTAAACCGGTGGGGGGGGGGGGGTCTTGTGGTTTTCCAGTCATTCATCTAGATTATGCTTGAATAGAGTAAGAGGTATACTTTACTTTATGTGGAATGAAAGATGATTCCAGAAATGTGGTATTCTCTTTGAAACATGTCTAGCCATCCAGTTTGTTTCTATTTAGGTTGCAGAACTGATTAAGATGCCTTGAGTGTAGGTGTGTGCCCCTATTGGACTTGTGAATGTGCTGTAGATACATATGTATGGAGTTCTTAGAAATTGTGGAAGCAAGGCAGAGCTCAATCCTCAGTACTCTGTATGATATCAAAAAGAGTGATAAGAATTTGAGACAGTCATTACAGCTTGTGTTATTTAGGCCCTTCATTTATTTCTGAGAAAACATTATGATCATTCAAATTGTGTCAGATGTTCAGACAGCTAAATACCAGAAAGGGGCATTATACTCAATGATTCACCTAATAAGTGCTGAATACCGAGGAGTTGTTACATCTCTAGATGTACACGCTATACCCTTTCTAATAAGCTGTGTAATGAAATAAGGGAACCTTACAGTAGTGGATATGTCATGATTAAAGAACAGCTCATTGTCTACATGTGTTCTCACGTCTCTAACTACTGGTTCAATTTCTGTGGTGTATTGTCAGTCTGATAGTTACAGGGGACTTCATGCTTGCTGAAGGATAATATTATACATTTTTGGTGATTAGTTTTAAGCCATTGTTTTTCCACTTGCTATTTGTTTGGAAGTAACCCTCCTGGAGGATCCTGGGACCTTCTGGAGAGTTTATAATTGCACCAAATCTTCAGTTATCTACAAACTTGGTCAGTGATAAGCCCTTATCATTTGCTTTCAGGAGGGCCTGAGGACCGAACCCTGAGGTACACCACTAGTCACAGGTCTTTTGGTAGAGGTAGAAGCATACACCATAATTTGTCAGTTTCTGTTTGTTAGACAGTTTGCTATCCAATGATTTACATAGGAGTTTACATCTAGCTGGATGTGTTAGCAACTATGCATATGTATGGAATGGTACTGAATGCCTTTGCAGGATCTACATATGCAATGTGTACAGAGTTTCCATCATCTATTGATTAAGTTGCCTTCTCAAAGAAGTTGAAAAGATTATGCAGGAAGCATTTGCCCTTGACAAAACTGAACTGTCTTGGGCTGAGAGTTAGTAGGTTACCTTAGTAGGTTGCCTATGTCTTTATTTATTAACTTCATAATGATCCTTTCTACAGTCTTACCGATGAAGATGGTCAGGTTTATTGGTCTGTAATTACCTGGGTCCACTGATGCTTCATCTCTGTGGAGAGGGATAACTGTTGCAGTCCTCCATTTATCCTGCAAACCCCCTGTTTGAATGCTGATATTAAATTACCTCAATAGGGGATTTGACAGGTCTTGTTTCAGGTTGACCAGTAGGTATTTTGATATGCTGTTTAGCCACATAGATGTAGTGTTTTCGGCTTTGAGTAGTGCTTTAAAGACTTTTTTCCTAGGAGATCTTTGGGGAAAGGCGTTGTATGTGATCTTGGAATGTAGGGGGAGGTGAATTTAGGATTGAAGTTATCGTTAAAAGTATCTGCTAGTAGATTGTCTAGTTCTTCTATGTCAGAGTATGTGGTACTGTTTACTGTAAGGTCTGTGTAGTTCACAACAGTGTTTCTGAGGCTTGTAACATAGATAAAGAAGGCTTTATGACTGTCTTTTTCTGGGTGTCTAGTTTTACCTCATGTCTGTCTTTGGTTGATTTGATCAGGAACTGAAGTTCCCTATACAATTTAGTAAGAGCATTTTTGGTATTTGAAGAGTTACATTCAGTTTCACATTAAATAAGCTTATTCCTTTTATTGTAGATCCTGTTTATATTTGGGTTCTACCATATTATTTTTTTTTTAAAGTTAGTGTTGTATTTATTTTGCAATGTAAGAGATGCATCTATGCAGCTATTATCATGTGCATAGGGTTTGGTGGTGAAGGATTCTACAGTTACTATAGGGTCATCAGGGTGGAAGGGAATGTTGAATTTAGCTAGGCCATCACTCAGTTTTAGTTTTAGTAGATTGACTTCAGCATAATCTCTGAATACCGCATTATTAGAGGCTGCTTCAGGCATCAGTCTTATGATGAATATCTATTTATAATTATAAATAACATAATTTTACATTATTCATATCAGAAACATGCAATAAACATGTTCATTTTTACCTGCCTCTCTGGATGTGAGAAGTGAAAGACTGTACTGGCATTCTGACTAGTTAGGTTTTAATTAGAGAACTGGGGAGAGGGAAAGAAAGATATGGTGGCCAGATGTTTCTTATGAATATTTCTCTGTTGTGGCAGAAAACTACTTATCTGCTGTACAAGAAACAATCAGCTGTAACAAAGGAAATTCAGACAAACAGGAAAAAGAAGATAAACAATGAATGAACTCTTATGTAAGAAAACAAACAAACAAAAAATATCAGCTCTCTAATTAACAGCCATGAGGCCAGTGATGGCAATAGGAAAAATTCTAATGAGAGCTGTATTCTGCTTGTGAAATAAACAGAAAATATATACAATTAGTGGTTTAATTTCTGTTAGAATTGTGGAATTTGAAAAAAAACGCATGCCGTTTGATGGAAATGCACTTTGCCAATATCAAAATGATAAGTAAAACATTAAAAATACTCTTACCTCTCAATTGTCCAGCATTTTCTAGAATGTCCAGATTTTTGCCTAATATTTTAATCTGGTCCTCACAAAATATGTAATTATTTGTCAAATCATTGAGTACTGATATCACTGAATAATGATAGACAGTGAGTTTCAGATTTCATATCCAGAAAATGCATGCTAATGCAAAACAAAACGTTATTCCAGCAACTTTCTAAGTTTGTAAGAATGATTCATAAAATCGAACCCTGATCTTGTTAGTTTTGACTTTGTCCAGAAGACAGCTTTCATCAGGAGGTTCAGAAGTATAAAAATAATTCAGTTTTATCTGAGGGCCACGAAACTCCCTTCTAAGAGAAACATTATTTTTTCTTTATACATTTTGTATACTTCGTTTAAAAAAAAGAATTGAAATTACTCAAAAATGACATTTCTTTATCCAACTGAAATGCATTGCTCTAAACATGTCACTGTAAAATAAAATGCAATAGAAGCAACTTACAAAATCACGTAAATGCAAATGGTAAACTCCATTCTCCTTAAGTGCTTAATCTTGAAGATTTTATCTAAACAGCTGAAGAGAATGTATTGGTCTGCACTGTATTATGAATAAACTGTGGACTTGGGAATGATAAGAATTCTGAGGTTCAGCATCATACTAATGTGCTAAGAAATTGAAATGGTTAAGTGCAATCCTGTGCACGGAGCTTGACATTCATCAAGACTTAATTTTCAGCATTCATGTAGAAAATTATGCTGAAGATTTGCTTTCTTGTAGCTGAAATTGCTATTGAAAACAAGTTATTATGAAACAATTTGCATGCCTTGCAATAAAAATTATTCAGTAGACAGGGCCATTAAAAATGAATAATATTACCAAAAGGCAACTGTTTATTACCAAATGAATGTTTATTTATATATAGACCTGTCAATCTTATTGGCACAAAAAAGTAGGAAAAAAGAAAAAAAATGCTCATCTTGTATGCAGGAAGATCAGAAAGCTGTGGTTCTATTCCTACATATACTGCTTGGTATACTTTCCAGTACTGACACTGGTACTGAAGCATAAATGTCATGCTACACTTTTGGTGTGCCATTCCATGGATAAGACAGCAAACTGTGGTCATATATGTCTTCCTTTTTAGTATCTCAGCTGGACGTAAACAGTATCATGGCAATTATTGAAAAAAGAGTAAGGAGATTGTTATTAAAAACCTTAACACATTTTTTAGTTCTTTGTTAACATAAACACATATCAGATAACTGTACACACATGCACACACAAATGCACACACACACACACACACACACAAACACACACACGCACAGATGCACGCATACAGATATATACGAATCATAACTTTATTTCTGTGTGTGTGTGTGTGTGTGTGTGTGTGTGTGTGTGTGTAAGCGTATATGTGTGTGTGCATATGTGGGTGTTCAGTCAAAGGAGTAGGATGTGAAGAAAGTTCTGTTTTTTAGATATTTTAGACATATAATTATACATATATATATATATATATATATATATATATATATATATATATATATATATATATATACATGCTCATAACATCAAATATTAAAATAATGAGCACAACTGCTAAGAAATTAACTAATCTAAAATTGAAAAAAAAGTATAGCAAGCAGAATTTTTTTACAGGGGAGAAAACCCACTTTACTCCCTTCTTCCTTTGGATCTTACAGCATCAATTGTCTATCTGCTCATCAAAATAAAAACAAACCTGTCCCCAGTACCCTAAAACTTCACATCTGTCTCTATGTATAAATATATATATATATATATATATATATATATATATATATATATATATATATATATATACTAACTACAAGATTACACAATACTGGGTAAAAGAATAACCCTAGTAATTTCCATTATTATAACAATCTGCTCCTGTAACAAGTGCTATTCACTGTACGATGATAAATAAAATACCCTGATGTTTCATTATTGACCACCTACTGGTCAATGAAAATAGAACTTTCATATATACTTATTTATTTAATATTTGTTTACCGGGAAAATCTGATTCAAACAGAACCAATTTTCAGCAGAGACCCAGGGAGAAATGCTCCAGATGCATGTCTTTGGAGTGTGGGAGAAGACTGGAGCACCTGAAGGAAACCAACGTGAATGCAAGGAGAACATGCAGACTTGGTACAGAAGGCACCACAGATGAGAATCAAACTGGAAAACCTTTGGCTAGGAAGCAACATTGCTAATCACTGTGCCACCCTTCCATATATTCTGCTTAGATGCCAGACCTTTATGTAAGGAATGTTGTCAGTGCTCTTCTTCTATATAAAGCATTTGTAAAAATGTAACTCATATTGAAGCTAAAGTACATTCAAATACTGTCCCAAAGTGACTTCAAATAAAAATTCTCACCAATAAAAAGAAACCCCTTTATATCTCAGTAGCCTATTTCCCACTTCAATATATTCCAGAAAAAAAATCCAAAACCATTTTCCAAGATATTATCCTTTACATACTTAACAAAACAAAACTCATTCAGTGATTTCAATTAAATCTGCCTCACACCATTCAAGATGACATTGCAGGCATCTTAAATGACCACAGCTGCAAACAACTAGTATGGCATCCCGGCGATATTGTAGTGTACTGGCTCACCGGCAGTTTCACGCATGAGTGGGCATGGTCAGGGTGATTGACCAGCTTAATACCTGGGAAGTTGTAAGGAAATGAGGCATGATTGGCATGCCATGTATATTACTCCATGATGACATGCATATAATGAATGTAGATGAGCAGCTCAGTACTATACATTCCTATGATAGTTTAGTTATCTGCTTGTAATGCTGGTGCGCAAGGACCTTCTTTTGCTTTTTGTTTAATATAAAATACTACAAATAATCCTATATAAGTAATCCCAGTGAATATAAACAATTACTTTTTCCCTTTGCTTTTGCAGGGGGCAAGCCCCCCTGCACCCCCCCTTCTAGTCAGTTCTTGTGCTTGGTATATTCAAATAGCGGGGAATGTGGACGGTGCATCGTCCTCACAAGGGGGTGCAAAGGGGAAAAAGTAATTGTTTATATTTACTGGGATCGCTTGACAGTTGATGTAATATGGCGGTTTAGGATTACTTGTAGTAGTTTGCCAATTTGGGGTTGTATTCCAGCATTTGTTATGTTGAAACAGCTAATTCTTTAAACGGAGTTGAAATTCATCTGTTAAATATTATAACTGTGATCACTCATCAAAATGAATATTCATGCCAATGAAGCCACTTCATTTTTGGTTATTCAAAAGTACAGCAAGACGTCAACCAGCTGGGGCGGGGTTGGGGCGGTGCTTGCTACTGCGCATCTGATGAGCCAGTACACTATAATATCGCTGGCATCCCACCTGACCTAACTTCATAACTAACAATCACACTATCCTAAATTTAAATATTACTGGTAACCTCTACTTATTCTCTGACATATAGTGCTAGAGTCTATCAGTAATCACTGCTTTGTTAACTTCTGCACACATGCCCTCTGCCTAAAAACCTGTCCAAAATTAATCACCTTTTACTCAAAGGTAATTTTCAGCCTCAACATAATCAAAGAAACCCTGTGAAAACAGACTGGTCATTCACCATAAAAATAAATGATCCTAGCATAGCTATAGAATCCCTAACTAATGTACTCATCAATTTCATAGATTTCTCCTTTTCAATAACATCTCATTCATGCAGGCCAAGTGAACATAACTAGATAACCAATGATCTCAAAACAATATCAAATCTTTTCAGATGACACCTAGCATACATGGAAAGTCAGGTCAGCTACCATGAACAGACTAGCACGCACATAGCTTAGAAACCTCTCAAAACAAACTAGAAGACATAAAAGCCAAGCTGCGAAGAAAAACACTCACTAATTAACACCCCCTAAACAATTATGGTAAGAAGTGAATCAACTAACAGGAAGGAAAATACAGCCAAGTCCATAAAATATGACATAACATTTTCACCATATGAGTTTCTCTCAGAGTTTGCTACTCTACTCCCTCCCCCCTCCAGGCACAGGTCCCACAATTACACCTGAACCTTCTCTTTACATTCCATGATTTACTTCAAGTATATCAAAATTAAAGATATAGAACAACTCCATGAGCAAACAGTGCATCAAGTTGTTATGGCCTTCATCCCCAGTTTATACCTCTGTAGACACTCTCTTACAATACATGCATGATATATACTTAATCCATGATTTACACAATATACAATGCAAATCATTTGGAAAGTAGCTGTTGCCGTCTTTATCAACCACACTAAAGACTTTAATCACGGGAATCAAAGCATTTTGTTAGAATAGGCATCAGTCCATGCATACATCCAAGGATAATACTATCTGTCTAACTGCTACTATTATGTCAAGGTCAGTTCCTCATTCTCTCAGTCATCCAGACTAACAATGGTGTTACACAGGGGTCCATATTTGCTTCTCTCTTATTCTTTATCTGTGTAATAAACTGCGCTTTGACCTCTTTCACCTTCCTGTAATACATACACGCATGACGTACTCATAGTTTGCTCAAATCACTCCCTTGCTAATCTACAAAACTATCATCAGTCAGAATTCCTCTCACTAATCAACTGGATCTTTAAAACCAACCTTTGGCTGTATAAGGCTATGATGTCTTCCATAGATTAAGGCCAATTACTGCACTAGAAAGGACAAGAGATGAAGGCATATCAACCTGCATAAAAAGAAAACACACCTCAAGGTTGGTCAAACAATATGATATGCTTAAGCTACTCCATGTCCAACTATCCTTAGGTAAAGTCCAATATCATAACATTGCTAGCTATAGGTCTCTGTCAATGACCCAGGACAGCCATACCACATACTTGAATGTACTGGAGTCACTTAAAATTCATCCCAACACCATATTCATGGGTAATTTCAACTACCTCCCTATAAACTGAGATACACACACATCGCTCAAAAATTACTGGATTTTGTCAATGCAAACACCCTGGAACAGCTAGCCAGCTCAACTACAGTGGTGCAAACATCCCGGCTCTGGTACTCAAAAGCATGAGGGAACATTGCACCCCTCCCCTTGTGTAATGTCTTCACTGGTCAGATCAAATCACTAAGCAGTCATCCTTGAAAGAAATATAAAGGTTGAACTACCTGTAAAGCCCAGAACTTTTAATAACTTTTTTCAAGGCTAACTATCTCCTATTAAGTGATGGCATAGCTAACTTCCAAGCCCTCCTGAATTCAGAGAACATGGTCTCCTATGTGTAAGTGCTTACAGAAACCTTGCACAAGCATGTAATAATAACTGTATAAAAATACCAGTAACAAACCGAAAGAAACTTAGGACAAACTCCAAAAACCGACCCCCTTGGTGAACCCCCAGTAAAAGGATATACAGTGACAGAAAAAATGTCCTTTCCAGAAAAAGGACCCTATGCCCAAAAGACAAAACAATCCCTCAACAGTCTCAACAAGCAACCTTGAAGGGAACACCCAAAAGTGTGCTGAACTATGAAATGAAACTTCCTATACCAAACTGGGGGATATAGCAAATTTGCTGGCTGATAAATTTAGGTCCATTTTCACCCCTATCCCCTCTAGTACCCCCCCTTCCAGGAAATGCCCTCCACCTTTTCTCCTCCAGCTATCACTAAAGAAAAGGTCTTCACTGCACTGTCCAGAGCTAAAAACACTCTACCAAAGTACATATACTCTGTATAAAAAATCATATTGCACTAGAACCGCAATAATATAGTTTGTCAAGGGGAGATTGTGTCTTTTAATGTAGTAACCTTTTACCTGGATTGGGTCAAGATCTTTGACAATGTTAGCCATGCTGGAATTGTAAGGAAGCTTAAAAGACCTAAATTATGGATAGCGAATTGATTGGCAGATGAAATTCCATAGTTAATGTAACAGGTGCCACATCAAAACGTAAAAAGGTGGCAACTAGTGGCATTTCTCTGAGCTCATTTCTGGGGATCTTCTGTTCTATACCATTCTCAGGGCAGAAAATCACTAATTCTGACATTTGGCTAACTAAATTTGCCAGTGAATGAAAGCTAGGTACTGTTTACATAGCATCTGATACTTTCTTACCACAGCAATCACTGAATCATACAAATCGATGCTGCACTGGAAATGAGTTTAAACTAAATGCAAAGTGTAGTCTTGTCAGCTGTGGTATATATTGTATAGGGTCTATATCACATAGTCGAAGTTTAATAACTTCGAACATGGAATATTCAAACCATCCTGTTCAAAGTTAAAAAACTTTGACTATGGATAAATAAACAAAAAAAAAAAAAGAAAACAAACCAAAATAAACTGTTGTAAGCAGGGGGGCAAGGCCCCCTGCACCCCCCACTTGGGAGACAATCCCCCCACACACACCACTACTTAAATATACCAACTCTGAGGTTGCACCACATTGAACAAAATGGAAACCTCCCCTTATGGAGATTTCCATTGAAACGCTCGAACGTCTGCAAGTTCAAACTTATGGTCTCAACCATATGAGGTTCGAACTTGCAGAAGTTCGACTATCTGATAGGAACCCATGGTATAGACAGCACTCCACTCCATAATGATATGGCTGATAGAGATCTTGACATTTTTGTAGACATCACCCTGTAGACAACTCCCTATCCTGTGACTACAGTGTAACAAAAATAGTCAGGAAGTCCCGTATCTAGCCAAGTTAATTACTGAAAGTATCTTATACAGATAAACAGAAGTTATCAATATTTTACACTGTGCTCTGATAAGACCCTTTGTAGGAGACAATGCCCATTTTAGTGTGCATCTGTACAAACACATCATGTAACTAGAAATACAACAGCATTTCTTAACTAAAACGATCACTGGAGTAAAGACCCCCTAATTACTAACACAGGCTTGAAGCTCTATCCTTTTAGTCTGCCTCTTTCCATCATTCTAAGTTGCTAAGGGTCCAGCTCCTTTTGATCTCTTATACATCTACAAATGGTTCCACAAACACTTGAACTAAATCCTTGTAACTTGATCAAGAAATGAATAAGACACACTGGAGAGACGGCCATGTTCCTCAGGTCCTCCTCCGTTTATGGATCTACATATACAATAGAGTGAATCCATTACTTTCTTTTAGGCAAACCTTGACAATTGGATGGCTACCTGTAAACTCTTCTCAGTTCTGGTATGGTTTGCCCACTTGGAGCCAGGAAGCTTCCTATGAGGGCTGGGTGTTGGCAAGGTGGTCATGGTCCACGAACTGAGTCTATATTAAAAAACCTACATGAAGTGAGCAGGGCAAAACATGAGAATCAAGAAAGTCACAAATTTACACCAGAATTGACATGTACTGCCATTCTCAGTTAAGGACATATGTGCTATTAATTGTTCAAAAAGGAAGGGATGGACTTTTAAATGCATCTACTTAACATTGTATTTGGATAGGTATCTTATGGTTCATGCAAAAGCTTGCCTAGCATGCAGTAGCTCCTCTTATTGTTCCTATGCATAATACAATATTTTAAGTTATGGCTTGTTAAACATTTATATATATATATATATATATATATATATATATATATATATATATATAAAAAATTAAAACTGCGGTGGTGGTGCTGCAGTAGCATTGTCACCTCACAGTAAGACGTTGTCCTGTTCGATTCTCAGCTAGAGCGTCTTCTGTGTGGAGTCATGCGTGAATGAGCGTACCTTCGTTGAAGGTTGTGCGTCAGAGCTGACAACTCAGCATGTAAAAATCTACTGCAAATCATTAGCGGACAGGAGTTCCGCTGTGGCGACCCCTAACCGGGAAAAGCCGAAACACACAACAACTATATATATATATATATATATATATATATATATATATATATATATATATATATATATCTATGGGTCTACTACCGGAGATCGAAATTACACTATTTTGAAATCTGGTAGTAGATGGCCAGTAATGCAAAAGTGCACTTCACCAAAAGTGCACTTTCACGAACACCACTAGAATGAACAGGCAATGTCCTCAACTGTGGTGCGGTAGTTACGGAAATTAGGGTTAGGGCTTAGGTTAAGGATAGTGGATAGCCTTATTAGGTATCCACTATCCTTAACCCAAACCCTAACCCTAAGGTCCATGACTACTGCACCACAGTGGAGGACATAGGTCCATGACTACTGCACCGTGGAGGACATGCAATTTCCTCCACTATGGTGCGGTAGTCATGGACCTTAGGGCTTGGGTTAAGGATAGTGGATAGCCCTACTAGCCATCCACTATCCTTAACCCAAGCCCTAACCCTAAGGTCCATAACCATTTGCTCAAGTGGTGTTCACGAAAGTGCACTTTCGGTGAAGTGCACTTTCGCGTTAGTGGGCATCTACTACCGGATTTCAAAATAGTGTAATTTCGATCTCCGGTAGTAGATCCATATATATATGTATATATATATATATATATATATATATGTATATATATATATATATATATATATATATATATATATATATGTATATGGATCTAGGACAGTTGATCGAAAGACCAACTGTTCGAATCCAACCCTACCGAACACCGTTTACCGAAACTGCTTTCACCGAAAAAGCAGTTTCAGTAAACGGAAGGTAAACCACACACACACACACACACACACACACACACACACACACACACACACACACACACACACACACACACACACACACACACACACACACACACACACACACACACACACACACACACACACACACACACACACACACACACACACACACACACGCACACACACACACACACACACACACACACACACACACACACACAAAAACAAAAAAAACACACACACCATGTTTACGCAGAGAGGCTTCATCCCCCTGCATCCCCTACATGGGGGGGGCTCCACCCCCCACCCCCACCCCCCTACTTTTATATTCTCACTCCGAGATCGCACTACAGTGGGGAAAAGGGAATATTCCCTTATCCTCACTGTAGTCCGATCTCACCCACTACCACTTCCCCCGATTCTCTGTACTTTTATGAAAGTTTTGCAAAAGCACTTTTTTTGTTAAAAAGTGCTTTCGCAAAACTGTGACAGCCCCTTTCACTTTTGGTGAAACAGTCTTTTGGTAGACTGTCCTAGACCCATATCTTTCAAAAATGTAGGTGTTTTTACAAAATGCCACTGAGGGATTACTGTTTTATTATCAGGTTAGAAATTTCACAGATAATACAGCTATGAAGACACTAAAAGAATAATTATTGTTTTCCAGATATACATCAGCTATATCTGAGCAGGCTTTAATTTTTTATCATTTGTGGTATGGATTGGCATGATGAATAAAACATTTTACTGCTCTTTCATCTTACAAACTGAAATACATTGTATAAAACTGTCATCCCCAACAAAACATCAGCTTATTGACTGACTTGTGTTAGTTAATTTTAAAGTAAGTACCTTTCTCAAGACAGTGCAATCTGTAACCAATGTTTAGTAAGGGTGACACAGTATGTTATCCATCCAGCTATTTTCTAAGCTGCTTCTTCTTGGGAGAATTGTGGTGGTGCCAAGCTGGAGATGTTAGCTACAGTTCAATATGAAAACATAAACCCCAGGATTCACTAATCTTCCATGTAAGACTAAATTAGACTTACACGGAAGAGCCAGTCTAAGAGTAAGACTGCAGTGCACCATGCATATTAATGAGGTTGCGCTGCCTCAACTCTAAAGCTAACACGGAACATGGACGAGTGTAGGGGGTGTGTCTGATTGCCGATCAGTCCAAAAATCTACGCCCCTGCAAGTTTGAAACATGGGAAATGTCTAGTTACATAAGCGAGTCTGCTCACATGTGTACGTTCTAACACTAAACTCCCCCATATAGTAAACCCCGTACAAATATAAAAAGTAAAAGAAATTTTTCATTTTTTTCACTTCCGATAAAACTGCCTATATTTGCGCGGGTTAGATAAAACTGCCCGTATTTGCGCGGGTTTGACCATTGCTTAGCTACAGTTAGCAGTTTGACACTGAAGAGGATAATAAGAAAAATATATGCAAATTAAGTGAAATAGCAATAGCATAGTGGTTAGAGCCTTCGCACAAAGTGGAGGCGTTCCCGGTTAGAGTCCCACCACTACACTTTTCATTTTCTGTTGGAAATCTGTATACAAAAATATTTCCTGACATGTATTATTTAAAGTTTTGTAAAAAGTATTGAAATGTTATATGTAGTAATGAATGAATTATATATATATATATATATATATATATATATATATATATATATATATATATATTTATATATATATATGTATAGAAAGGTGAAATGGTTATGCATACTGATGCATGAGTAAATTATTTTAAGCAATGTAAAGCACTGCTAAGCACATTTTACCAGTAATGAGCATATTTATATTTATATTTAATTGCTCATAGCTGAGCACTGCGTTAACTAGCGCAATGTCTTTGCGCTGAGCTGCGCATCGTACAAACGAGCACAAACAGAACATGTTTGCACGTAGCTGCGCACCACGCTAACCAGTGCAACATCAGGCAACGTCGAGCAACGTCAGGCAATGTCAGGCAACATTGAGCAATGCTGAGCAACGTAGAGCAAAGTTGAGCAAAGTTGGCTAAACACGGCTTCACTGTACCTTAACCATTGAGGTCTGGCCAGTAGGAAAATAAAAAACAGTGACTGGACTTGAACTCGGGATACTGTGCACTATAATCACAGTACATAACCACTAAGCCATGACAGCATTTCATAACCATGCATTTTCAACAGACACATATCTATCAAAGGAATATTAAACATTGCTAACATCAACTAAGCAGGTGTGCCTACAGCTGATTTTTTCCAAACTGGCCAATCACAAATAAGTGCAGGAAATGAGGCATATTTAATCTCCACAGGCGGAAATACTTGCCATAACTGGTTGTAGCTCCCTTCTGCAGTCAGCATGGCTGGTGTTGGAGAAGGCACTCAACTTTGAGTGCAACATTGGGGCATTGAGGAGACCAAAGTAATGGTTTGGCTCTTGTTTACAATCACGAGGAAAGACTCCTGTGGGGCCAGTACCAGGGCACCCAATACAAAAAGGAGGCCTGGAACTGTATAGCTCATGATCTCACCAGTGCCACTGGTGTTCCTCGGACTAGTGAGCAGGTCAGGCACCATTACTCTGACCTGAAGCGATGCAAGGAGGATCAATTGGATCAGTGGAGCCAGGAGGCTCATGGGATGGCAAATGCCCCAGTCCCAGTATTGAGTAAGTAGCCATTGTATTAAGTATTTAAGAATTGCTATTCTTATCTATACTATGGATAGGTATGTCTCATTATCACTGCATTTACTTCACAGCTGCAGGTGTCTGGGCTATGAATCAGCAAGCCCATGAAGATAGGCTGCAAAGGCTGCATCACCAGGCAGGTTAGTAATTATTCTGCATGTACTGTTATATAAAATAAATGAGAGAGCCTTCAAAAAAGTGTTTTAACCCAATAAATAAAGGTATAATACTTCTTTAATAATTATTCTACATGTACTGCTATATAAAATAAATGAGAGAGCCTTCAAAAAAAGTGTTTTAACCCAATAAATAAAGGTGTAATAATTATTTAATAAAGGTATAATTCCTGGAGTTCGTCTGTGTGATTTTCTTTGATATGTTGCTGTACTATTGCATTTTAGAAATAGTACTGCTGTATTAAGCAGTGTTAGTTAACCCACACTTGGGTAGGCCCATATAAAGTGGACGAAGGGAGTGCCAGTAGCTTTTATGCATATTTACAGCCCTAAACTGTTGGTTCATGCCCAGCATGTACAGGTTAATCTGGCACATGAGTAGCTTGGTATTGTGTTCCCCAGAAATGTCAGTGTGCTGCCAGAAATGTAGGGAGATGTTAACATACAACTGATAATTTCACCTGAACATATCTAGATAATTATATGAAAGTAGAGCTGTCAGTGTACCATCACAGCAGTAGTGTGTGTGAGCAACTCTCAAAATATGTAGCAGTAACATCTGCATCCTGGACAGTTTGAATGTCAGATACAGCTCATGTATATAATGATCTAGCAAAATACAATTGCACAATAGAAGGACATTGGGTAGTGTAATAATACATGTAAGGGACATATAACTGCAGTTAATAGGAATGTAGTATAAACTAGAAGGATATATAAGTTGTTAATTGAGCTATCTTTTCCACCCTACTGTATGCGCATAAAAATGCAATTCCACACCTCAATGGGTATGTGTAATTTCAAAATATTTGTTGGGACATATGTCCTATTGGTTTATAAATATTTGCATTCATTTCTATGCATGTGCCCTGTTCAAATACCACAATATTGGTGGCCTATTGCCATCAATTAAACCTGCATGCTGTTGTAATGTCCACTATTGTTCTATATATGCATGTGTTGTGCTTGCTTTTCAACTGTTGAAACTCTGGTGTGCTGGGTTAATAGGAATACTTCTGCATGCTGTTATAACTAAATGGGAATGCTGTTGACTGTTACTAACCCATATCTTTATTAAATTCTCCAAAACATAATTCGTATGGGAAGGCCGGTCCCTGCGGACCCACCTGTCCCACGTCAGCTGGCCATGGCAGCTGGCACCAGCAGGTCCGGTGCCCAGCCTGGGACCTCCTCCTCCACTGACCCTGTGCCAGTTTCAATTGGAAGCGCTGCAGGGGTTGGGGCTCGGCCCCCCAGTGCAAGCGTGGGCAGAGGAGGGCCAACTATCACCCTTCGAATGGTCCGGGCTGTGGTGCGTACAGAGATCGAGCGTTCTTTTGCAGAACCTCTACTCCAGCTTGAGGCATGAGTGGCACAACTTCTGGGTCAGCCTGCCCCACCAACACAGCCCCCAGCACAGCCACCCTCTGTGCTGTGAAGGTGCAGTGGTGACTGCCCATAGGTGGGGACCTCAGTTCCACTGTTGCCATCTGTGGGCTCATGGGCTTGCGATTTCCAAACATCCCTCCCCATCAATTGTGTTCACCCACCACATGTGTCCGCCCCTGTATGCATCTTGTTTGTCCTGTCTGTTTACCTCCCCAGCCTACCTCTCCAAATATACCTACTTCCCCTACCCCACATTCCATTCTCACCTGAAAAAAAGGGCAATCTGCTCCCAAAAAAAAAAAATTACGCTCCATACATAGCTGCCCATTTTGCACACATGTCCCCTGGACACATAAAATGTAATTTAATTGGCATTATGACATACTTTGTTGCCTTCACCCCTCTCTCAGGGGTTGAAGGTTTCATATTTACCTCCAAATTTATTCCATATCCACAGCTGTTGCTGTTAAAGAAATGGGCAGCTATGGACCTTCTCTACACCTGTTCTGCACATCCCGAGCTATTTTCCCTACTGTCTTTCCCTCTTTGTGCCACTTTTTCACCACTTTCCTATCTCCACATTTTCTTTTCTTTCAAAGAAATGAGCGCGGGGGTTAGTGGAAGTAAACACTATTACGCAGTAGTTAGCGGGTTTGCATGAGTATGTGCTTGTCTGTGCTTAGCTAAGCATTGCTAAGCATCATGGAAACCCACACAAACCCGCTTACAACTGCTTAAAAGTGCCTTAGTCACTCTGTATGTGAGGGCCGTTGTTCTGTTCAGCAGCAAAATAAAGCACCTCTATCAGTCTCAAACCCGGGACCTTGCACACACTACACTACATGAAGTACCACTAAGCCACAGTAGATATATAACACGCTGGTGCTGAAATAAATATATCATGCATCAGAATGAGTGCATGTAAAATAAAAATAGGAAGGCCATACCACACAACTTGTTATGTGGATCTTTACCAACAGTTGTTGTGGGATTACATTACATGACTGTGATAAGAGAAGCAGCCATTCTAGCAGAAAATAATGTTACACCATCACTTTACAAACCCCACACAGTATCACACCAGGACAAACACTGGCATATCTGTTTAGGGCAGAGTCCATACCTCCCAACTGTCCCTAATTTTCAGGGATGCCCCTGATTTTGAAACAAAATTTAGCTCTGTCCCTCTGAATCCCTCTGAACACTACTGACTTTGGCCAGAAAGGTGGTGAATTACATGCAATGTGTAATGACAATAATTAAGAGTTAGACACTTCTTTTACTTCAGAAAAGGTGTATTAATCCATATGCCATATTGTCAGACAGTTTGAATGGGGATTTCACCACCCTGTCGCTATACAAGAGCCACATTTCCAGACCTGCAGAACGTAATATCTGATGATTCACAGACACTCTAGTTAAAACATCTCTTTAACAAGGTCCACACCACAGTGGTAATGGTATTGGACAGTGTCCCTGGCTGTATCATACACAAGCTGACATATGAAGTCACCAATCACCTAAATGCTCTGTCCAGATGGAGCCTCTATACAGGTTACATACATGTGGAATGACTTATGGTAATGGTGCTCACAGTCCACAAGGGTTGAGCTACAATGTCTTCTTCTCCTTTTGGTTGCTCCCATTAGGGGTCGCCACAGTACATCATCTGTTTCCATGTCTTCCTGCCCTCTGCATATTGCACTGTCACGCCTTCCACCTGCATGTCCTCTCTCACCACAGCCATAAACCTCATCTTAGGCATTCCTCTTTTCCTGTTACCTGGCGGCTTCATCCCTAGCATCTATTTCACAATATACTCTGCATCCCTCCTCAGCACATGTACAAACCAACTTAATCCTGCCTATCTGGCATGGTCTACTAATCTTCAAACCTGGCCTGGCCCTATAATATATTTATTCTTAAACCTGTCCACCCTCGTCACACCCAGTGCAAATGTTAACATAAATTAATTAAGGGAAGAACTACAACAGGTCCTGGAAACTCTCACCCTATAAGCCAGATCAATATTATCTGGAAGGCTATGGAGCACAGCATTATGGAACTCATTAACAGAGACATTATGAACCTGAAAACACTGCATCATACCCACTTAGGTTCTCTAAAGGCCAGATCATGGCTCCTACATCTAGTAGACTTCAAGCCAGTCAACAAGGCTATAGGTGAGGGAGGGGAGGTCAACACAGCCAACCTATAGCTCACCAGCAAATCATACCCATCCCACATACTGGTATAAGACATAACCTCAACAGACTGACCATAAACGATTGTTAGATGATAGCTTGACAACTGACGCAGAGCTGTAGGACACATAGTAACATTTGCAGCCTCCATGTACTATTCTATGCCAGTAACAAGTGGTATTCACCTGCACTCAGTCCTGGGACCACTCCTGTTTGGCATATAGCTTTCTTAGGTACAAGCAAACACAGTAGGGATATGTCTGCCCACATTTGATGAACATGCATACTGTGGGCTATGCTTTATTCTCCAGATGACACACACATCCTCCAAAAGGGTATCATACAGATAGATATCTGGTGTCAAACTCATGCTGTAAAATTATAAGCCTAAGAAAGCATAGTTATCCACTTTTAGAAAACAAAGTATTCCCAGAGTACCACATAGGTAGTAGCCCCCAAAATGTGGAACAGGTACTAATGTATACATAGAGTCATGTGTTAAGTCATCTCTCCTTTGATAATCACATTACCAAAGGGTTTTGGAAATCCCTCTGTGCAGCACATATGCAATAAAGGGTTTGCATGCAGATCCACAGAGGTTGTTGCACACCTATAATGATTAGTCATCTTTGCCAGACTTTGCTTGCTTTGGAACAGGTTTCAAATATACCTCCAGCATAAACCCTCACTCACACTATTCAATAAAAACCATGATGAGTGGATGTGAAACAGAAGCCATAGCCCAGGGATCACTGCAGTGGCTAAGCTTGTCACCAGCATACAGAAGTGACCTAAGGTCTGGAAAGCACCAGCATGCTCTGGCAAAGATAACACATGCATTCATGGAGAAAGCAGATTACCCACCTATGAAATACTTGAGGTTGCATGCATGTATATGGATTTGCCCCACTGCTACATTACATGTGTAATGCACATACAGTTATTATTGTGATATGTCATACACTATAAAAATCAAAACCCACTCCACATTGGCCAACGGTGTCACACACCTGGAGCACAGACACACACACAGTCAGCAAGTACGAGATTCAAACTCTTTCTGAACTACATTAGGACACTACAGCAGTATGCATTTACACGACGAGCTATACACATTACTGGGATTTTGCTTTTCCACAGGTATATTTGTAGGATGGTGACATCATCAGACTAAAGATGAGTATACCACTTTTAAGGTGTTTGAGTAGTCTCCAAAAAGTCTGCTCCTCTCCAGGAAGACACATGCACACACAGTTGGCAAGTGCAGGATTCAAACCCCTATCTAATTACATTATGATACTACAGCAGTACGCATTTACACAAAGTACTATACACCTTACTGGGATTGCATTTTTCCACAGGTATATTTGTAGGATGGTGACATCATCGGACTTGACAAAGATGAGTATACCACTTTTAAGGTGTTTGAGTAGTCTCCAAAAAAGTTGCTCCTCCCCAGGGAGACACACATACACATCGTTGGCAAGTGCAGAATTCAAGCTCCTGCCTAACTACATTATGATACTACAGCAGTAAATATTTACACAACGCGCTACACACATTACTGGGATTTCATCTTTCCATAGGTATATTTGTAGGATGGTGACATCATCGGACTTGACAAAGATGAGTATACCACTTTTAAGGTGTTTGAGTAGTCTCCAGAAAGGTTGCTTCTCCCCTGGGAGACACACACAGTTGGCAAGTGCGGTGTTCTTAATCCAAACTAAGTATGCCTTTACACTTCAGCAAGCAATATGGAGTTACAGGGTGCAATACAGACGTTACTTGCTGACAGATTGCACAAAGGTTTTTTTCACATTTGCTAACCTCAGCAGGCTTATCATATTAGGTGTATTGTGAGTGTATTGTATGCATAGGCCATGTCCATATCATATTTGGGTTGATGCACCATATGCTGGCACATCCAGGGTCAAACCTTGAGTAGCATCTTACCTTCACCTACATGATACTGCAATATAACAGAAAGATGATAAACTTCAACAATTGGCTGAGCTTCTGGTGTCATTCAAAGGGGATTCAGTCTCTGTCTGCCTGTGATGACATGATCGACAATCCTTGTTGCTTCACTACAGATGGTTTGCACCTGTCACCCCCATGCTTCTGAATACTGGCCAAGGCTCGTGCTGTCCCCATATTACCTTTTTTAGGCAAGGCTCAAAGGTTCATAGGTTCATAGGTAGGTACTAGTATATCGGCCCTGGAGCCTATACAAGGCCAGCCAAAAAGGTACCCTGGCTTTTGCCACCCAAGACATTTATTTTCCTGTGCCACTGTCATGCAGAGACACAGAAGTGATCCCCAGGGTGAATTTCCTATTTCCCATCCAATAATAAAGATTTTCCTTGAAGAGTGCTAATGAGGAGCTTTGTTTGATATAGATAGGTAGTTTATTCTGGAATATGTGAAGTCTGTGGGACAGGAATCTATCCCTCCAGCATGTTCTGTTTATTGTGGTGACAAGGTTTAGATCCCTAGAGCGTGTAGGTTCATAGGATCATAGGTAGGTACTAGGCTATCTGGCCAAGGGCATTTATAAGCCTAGCCAGAATGTGTTGGCTTTCGCCTCCCTTTTCAATTAGTTTCCTGGGCCTCTGTCTAGCAGGGCCACTGAAGTGATCCCAGGGGTAATTTTACAATTTCCCATCCACTCATCAAGATTTCTCTTGCAGAGAGTCTGCAAGGGGCTCTGCCTAACATCAACTGGGATTCTATTCCAGAGTGAGGGAAGTCTCTGGGATAGGAATCTATCCCTCCAGCACATCCTGTTTATTGCTTTGCTGAGGTTTAATTCACTGGAGTGTGTGGCTCTAAGAGATTTGTTTTTCTTAAGGTGGAGGATGTCCATTAATTCCGGGTTGGACATGGTCTTATACATCAGGCATAGATCACATCTGAGCAAGCAGTAAGCAACCGAGTAGAGCTGGAGTTTCTTTAGTTGAGCTGCATAGGGCATCTCTTTGAGGCCCATGATCCTCTTGGTGAAGTACTTCTGTGGTCTTACCAGCTGTTGCATGTGCCAATTAAGGTACATACCAAATGGGGCACTGTGCTCTATCATGGGCCTAATGAGTGATGAGTAGGGGGGCACAATGACCTCTCTTGATCTAGAGATGAACCCTTTCGTGATTAGGTGGGCTACATAGAAGGAATAACTAACCACTTTGCCAATGTGATTATCAAAGGAGAGGTTACTATCTACCTGGGTCCCCAGGTCCCTAATTACATTTTCCATACCTTGTGGATTACCACCTATGTGGTAATTTGTGGGCACTTTGTTTTTTTTCAAAGGGGATGACTATGCATTTTTTGCCATTTGGCTTGAGGCCATGGTTTTGACACCAGGTATCTGTCTCTGTAAGACCTTTCTGGAGGATGTCTGTGTCAGCCAGAGAGTCGATTATGGCCCCCAGTTTACAGTCATCTGGGAACTTGGTCAGCCATAGTCCTCCCGTGCTTGCCTGTACCTCAGAGACATATATACTGAACAGGAGGGGTCCCAGGACCGAGACCTGTGGGATGCCACTTGTGACTGGTTTAGAGCCGGACATGACACCTGCAACTCTGACCATGTGTGTTCTATCCATGAGCCAGTTGGTCACCCATCCCATGACATAGGGGTTAATGTTCAAGCTGGTAAGCTTGTCTATGATGCCAGAGTGGGGAATGGTGTCAAAGGCCTTAGTGAGGTCCAGGTAGGCTGTGTGGATTACCTTCCCTTCATCTATGGCCTTGGTAACTGTTTCAAAGAAGTCAACTAGGTTTAGGAGGCAGGATCTGCCTTTAACTAACCCAAATTGGGTAGGGTCCAGTATCTGGAGGTTCCCAATGTCTCTGTTTATGAGTTCCATGATAATTCACTCCATAGCTTTGCAGATCAGGCTGGTCAGGCTTATAGGGCGATAGTTCCCAGGTTCTGTTGTGGCACCACCTTTGTGGAGTGGGATGACTGTTGCTATACACCATTCTTTGGGTACACAACCTGTGGTAAGGTTGAGTCTGAACAGTGAATGTAGGTGAGGGTTTAGTTCCTTTTGGAGCTCATGTAAGACGCAGCCTGGGACACCATCCAGTCCCATTGATGCTGTGTTCTTAGCTTTGGAGAGGGATGTTTTACCTGCAAGTCCATGAAGTCTGGGGATCTACATTCTTCTGGTGTGGACACGGGCCTTTTTGGGGGTGAGGGGGGCGGGGTTTGCACTGAACTTGTCCACCAGGATGTTGGCAATGTCAGTTGGTTCAGTGTATTTTTTTGCCATTTTGCAGTAACTGAAAGCATATCTGAGAGTTGGCAGCTAAATGTTTGATATAGCTAAAGAAGGCTTTGTGGTTATCTTTAGATTCCTTGCCAATTTTTCTTTAGAAACTGGACTTGGATTATTTTATGATTGATCGTAGTTTCTTGCTAATAATGATCAGTGATGCCTTTCCTTTTTGGAATGTTGCTCTATCATGTGTTAGTTTCCTCCTACTGTTGTATAGCTTATTTATGGGCAAGGACCAATAAATTGGTTTCTTCTTTTTGGAGGAGTAATTCTTGGTTTTAATTGGGATGGCTCGATCCATGCATCCTTGTAGATGCTCGTAGAATGCACTTGTAAAGGATTCTGCAGATTGGATAGCATTATCCTGTAGCAAGGGGGCTTTGAAACTTTCCACTTCGGTCTTGAGAAGTGTGAAGTTTGCTTTTGAAAAGTTTTTCACAGTGGTTTTGTTGACTGGGGGGGGGGGGGTCGGGACGTGGATGTCCAGTGTGTTTACTTCATGATCTGATATTACCAGCAAGGGGTTTACCTCTGGTGTGGAACACTGATCCACCATGTTGGTGATGATCAGGTCCATTATGTTGTCATCTCTAGTGGGCATGGTGACCAGCTGTTCCAGGTCGTTTGAGTTTATAAACTCTAGGAAGCATTGGGCAAAGGACTTTGTACTCGAGTAATTCTCCCAGTCAATGTTTGTGTAGTTGAAATCTCCTCATACCATGGTGTTTGGTAGGACCTTTATATTTCCCAGTGTTTTCAGTAATACTGAGTGAGGGTCCTAAGACAAGGTATGTGATCTATAGCAGGCTGCGATCTGATAAGCAGCGTTGCCCAATGTTAGTTGCACTTGCATGGTCTCCATGGCCTCGTGCTGTGCCACTAACCTGGAGGTGTGGGTATCCTTTATGAAAATGGATACACCCCCTCCTTTAGTATTTCAGTCTGGGTTTTGGGGCCAACGCTCAGAGGGATTGGGATTTCTTTAAGTGGAGCATGACCAACAGCTCTGTGTTTAACATAGCTTTGTATGTTAGGCAGAGATCACTTCTGAGTAGGTGATATGTGACAGAGTAAAGCTGTAATGTTTTGAGATGGTCTGTGTATGGCATGTATTTGTGGTCGCTAATCCTCTTTGTGAGGTATTTCTGCAGGCTTTCCAGTTGTTGTAGATGTCTTGTGAGGTACATAGCAAAAGGGGCATTGTACTCTATAATGGATCTAATGAGTGATGAGTGGAGAGGAACAGTGACCTCTTTTATTCTGCATGAGAAACCCTTTGTGATGAGGTGTGCCACATAGAAGGATTTCCTGACTACTGTGGCAATGTGATTATCAAAAGAGAGTCTACTGTCCGCCTGTGTCCCAAGGTATCTTATCACACTTTCGGTGTTAAGTATACTACCACCTATGTTGTAGTTTATGGGTACAGTGTTTTTACCAAAGGGGATGACAATGCACTTTTTGGCATTGAGCTTGAGGCCATGGCTTTGACACCAGACATCTGTCTCAGTGAGGCCCTTTTGTAGGATGTCCACATCATTAGTACTCTCAATTATGGCTCCTAGTTTGCAGTCATCTGGGAACTTCATTAGCCAGAGACCTTCCATGTTAATCTGTACTTCAGGGAAGTAGATACTAAACAGGACAGGACCCAGGACTGAACCCTGTCATACTCCACTTGTCACTGGTTCGAAGTCGGACTTGGATTCTGCTACTTTCACAGTGTGGGTTGTGTCAGTCAGCCAGTTGACAACCCATCTTGTGACATAGGGATTTATACCTAGTTTAGTGGATTTATCCATATTTCCAGAGTGGGGGATGGTGTTGAAAGTCGTGGCAAGATCTAGATAGGCTGCGTGAACCACCTTACCCTTGTCTACAGCTTTCATGACTGCTTCAAAGAAGTCTATCAGGTTTAGGAGACATGATCTGCCCTTTACAAACCCAAAATAGTTATGGTCCAGAGTTTGGAGATTACCAATATCTTTGTTTATAAGTTCCATGATGATACGTTCCATGGCCTTGCAGACCGGGCTCATCAGGCTAATGGGGTGTTAGTTCCCGGGGTCCGTGGTGGCTCCCCCCTTGTGTAGTAGGATAACTGTCGCTGTGCACCATTCAGCAGGCACAAAGCCTGAGGTGAGGCTATGACTGAACATGGTATGTAGGTGTGGTGCCAGTTCATTCTGTAGTTCATGTAGAATGCAGCCTGGGATGTAATTTGGTCCCATGCATGCTGTGTTCCTGGCTTTGGAGAGTGTTTTTTACCTATGCAGCCATGATGACAGCAACTTTGCATTCTTCCAGTATAGAGATGTGCTCTTTCATGGGTGAGAGGGGGGTAAAGTTAACACTGATCCTATCTGCTAGGCTGTTGGCAATATCAGTTGGGTCTGTATATTTAGTGCCATTGTGCTGTAACTCTGAGCAGATCTGAGTGCTGCCATTGAGATTCTTGACATAGCTATAGAATGCTTTGTGGTTGTCTTTAGAATCAGTGTTGACTTTGTTTTCGTAACTAGCTTTAGAGGATTTTATCAGGAATCGCAGCTTCTTCCTGAGGCTGACCAGGGAGCTCCTCCACTCATGGGATTTTACCCTCTTTTGCAACAGTTTCTTCTTTCTGTCGTGCAGTTTGTTTATGGCAGGGGACCACCAGATTGGCTTCCTTTTCTTGGAGGATAGCGTCTTGATTCTATTTGGGATAGCACGATGCATACACTCATGCAAGTGCTTATAAAGTGCAATTGTGAAGGATTCAGTAGTCTTAACAGTATTGTCCATCTGCATGGGTGTTGTGAAGTTCAGCACTTCTGTCTTAAGAAGCATGAAGTTGGCTTTGGAGACATTTTTTAACATGGTTTCCTTAATGGAGTGTGGGTCCAGAATGTGGATATGTAGGGTAATTAGCTTATGGTCAGATGGGACCAATGATCTGTTGACTTCAGGTGTGGAACACCGATCACTCAGGACAAACTAAACCCCATAACCAACACAAATAACCACAAAGTTAGCTAAATGCTACTCATTGCCAGAAGTCTTAGCCTCCAGATGCACACACTAGAGGCACATCTCAGTATGGAGAATATTGATATCTGTGCAGTAACAGAAACCTATTTCAAGGCTCCAGAGAGCACACCAGCACTACCAGGATACTACTCATTCCATACCTTCCAGCATCAGGACCTGAATCATAGCACATAGGATGGGGATGTATCCATATTCATCAAGGATACCTACACCTCTCTCTACATGCTCTGTACAGGATATGTACCCATAGAATGTTGCACAGCAACATTCTTCACACTCCACAGGGGTGGGGCCACAAAAACCCCTTGGCATTCATGCTCTATGAGCCTGACGAGTCTGCTCTTTAAGGCAATGGAGCCAGTCATAATGGAAGTCAACAATAAAGAGATTGCGAACCTTCACACAGTTGAGCACACCCAGTTTGGCTTCATCATATGCAGATCACACCTCCTGAATTGGGTGGATTTCTTTGAGACCATTACCCAGGCTACAGATGATTGAAATGAGCTCAACACAGCCTACCTATACCTCATTACAGCCTTTGACACCATTCCCCAGTCAGGTATCATAGATGAACTCACCAACCTGGGCATGAATCCATACATCACAAGATGGATTGCAAACTGGCTCACAGATAGATTTCACAAACTAAGAGTTGCTGGCTACATGTCAGAATCTACACCGGTAACAACTGGTGGCTCCCAGGGTTCAGTCCTGGAGTCCCTCCTGTTTGTTATAGACTTCCCAAATGTACATGCCAACACACAAGGGTTGTGGTTGACTAAGTTTGCTGGGAACTGTAAAATGTTTGCCATAATAGATTCCCCGGATGACACAAATATTCTCCAGTAGGGACTCTATGAGACAGATGTGTGGTGTCAGAATTATGGCCTCAAGCACAATGTGGAGGAATGCATAGTGATCCCCTTTGGTGAAAACAAAGTACACACAAACTACCACATAGGTGTTACCCCCTTAAAACTGGCAAGGTAATAAGGATCTGGGGGCACAAGTAGATAGTCATCTTTCCTTTGACAATCCTGTTGCCAAAGTGATTGGGAAATCCTATGTGGCCCACCTAATCAACAAAGGTTTGCATCAGGATCTGAAGAGGTAGTGGTGGCCCTCTACTCTTAAGTCATCAGACCCATCACTGAGTACAATTCACCATTTTGGACGTACTTGACTACGCATATCCAGCAGCTGTAGAGACCACAGAGGTACCTCACCAAGAGGATTACTGGCCTCAAACAGTTGTGTTATGCAACACAACTGGTAAAACTAAATCTATTCTTCATTGCATACTGCCTACTCAGAGGCACACTCTGCCTAACATACAGAGCCATGTCCAACACATAAGTGCTGAGCATGCTCCATCTACAGATAACAAAACTGAGTCGCCCTACACAATCCAGGGATATGAACCTCATCACAACAATGAATACAACATGCTGGTGGGATAGAGTACCATCCCAGAAACTTGCCTTACTGTGGAACAGAGTCCCAGTGTACATCAGACAGAGCCCCTCGCTGACACTATTCAATAGGAACCTTGATGAGTGGATGGGAAACAGACAATTCACACCAGGCATCACATCAGCAGCCCCACTAGAAAGGGGCTTAGGGTACTAACTATTAGAATGAGGGCTTGGGAGACTACCCAATGGGGTGGTGAAAGCTGCACAACTTGCCTAGGCTAACATATGCCTTATTGAAGATAGGTTCATAGGTATGTAGTAGACTATGTGGGTACATGTCTACAGATAGTAGATATGTACTTCATTGTACCGTCATGTTGTACAGAAGGCTCATGGACCACATACTCTGTAATGCTTACAGATACTACTTGCTGTTATGTACACTGGGTGAGATGTGCACCTCATGTCTTTTGTGCCATTGGGATGTGTGCTGGGTGGGACAGTCCTGGATGGCTCCCTGTCATGGTCACCCTCTTACACACATCTCTGCCCATCCATCTTTGGCTTATTATACTGTGTTCCCCCTACATATATATATATATATATATATATATATATATATATATATATATATATATATATATATATATATATATATATATAGGTACATAGGTAGGTAATAGGCTATCTGCCTGAAGCCTTATATTAGTATGGCCAGAGTGTGCAGCTATCACCACCCATGGAGTTAGTTCCCTAGGCCTCTGTGTAGTAGAGCTGATAAAGTGATCCATGGTGTGACAGTTCAGTTTCACATATACTCATTAAGGCTCCACTGGAAGAGTGTCAGTGAGGGACTCAGCTTAATGTAGGTTGGGAGGGAGCCTGTTCCAAAGAAAGGGAAGTCTTTGAGTTATTAATGTATCCCTCCAACATGTTCTATTTATTGTTGTGATGATGATATCCCTAGAGCATGTAGCACAGTGAACTTGGGGTTACTTCAGATAGCACATGTACATCTGTTGTGCATTGGACATGGACCTGTCTGTTGGGCAGAGATCACCTGAGTAGACAGTATGCAACAGAGTACAGATTGAGTTAAATTCAGTCTTGTTGCATAGGGCAACTGTTTGAGGCCAGTAATGCTCTTGTTGAGGTACATCAGTAGTCTTTCCAGCTGCTGAAGGTGCTTAGTCAGATTCATCGCAAGTCTGTTGTGATAGGTCTTATGACTGATGAGTAGAGAGAACCTCCTTTGACCTACATGCAAAGACCTTGGCAGTTTGTGGGAACATATAGCATAATTTTCTAACCACTTTGTGAATGTGTTTCTGGAAGTAGTGATGACTATCCACATGTGTCCATAGATCCCTTATTATTACCTCCATATTTATGGTGTTGGCATCTATGTGGTATTTGTATGAATGTAGCTCAAGCCCATAAGTTTGACACCACATCTGTCTGACTGAGACCCTTTGTAAGGATGTCTCTGTTGTCCCAAACATCGATTATGACAACCTTTTTGCAGTCATCCACAAACCTTGCTAAACATAGCCCTCGTGTTTGACTGTATTTCTGAAAAGTATACACCAGACAGGAGGGGTCCCAGGACTGAGCCATGGGGGACAGCAGTTGTTACCAGCTTGAACAGGAGACCACAAGTCTTACCTTGTGGGATCTATCTGTGCCCCAGTTGACAATCCATCAGATGACATACGTGTTTATGCACAGGTTGTTGATTTTGTGGATACAACATGTGTATGGATGTTGGAAAAGGGCTTTTCAAGGTCTATGTAGGCCGTGTGTAGCTCATTTCATTGATGCATGTCCTGGGTGACTGCCTTGAAAACTATCTAGCAGGTTTAGGAACCATGATCTGCCCCTGACCAAACCAAAATGGGTAGGGTTGGGTGTTTATAGGCTCCCAATAGCTCTGTTTATGAGTTCCATAATGATGGACTCCATGGCCTTGCATATCAGGCTTATTAGGCTTATAAGACAATAGTACCCATGGTCTGTTGTGCACCAACACTCGTGGAGTGTGCCAAATGTTGCTGTAGCGCATTCAACAGTTTCATATCCTGTACAGACGGTGAGTCTCAACAGACTGTTCAGGTGCAAGGCCTGTTTGTTTTGGAGTTCACATATGACACAGCCAGGGAAACCATGTTATCCCATACATGCCGTGTTTTTAGGTTTAGAAAGACATGTTTACCCATTGTATATGTGATTTATGGGTTTTCACAATCTCCAGGCATGATATTGGGCCTATTTGTCAGTGAGAAGGGGGTAAATATGTATGAACCTGTCTGACAAGATGTTGGCAATGTCAGTCATGTACATGTATTCATTTACAGTTTGCACTGACTCAGAACATATATGAGTTTACATTGATATTTATGACATAGAGAAAGAAAGCTTCATGGTTCTCTATGGACTCTTTGACCATGGCTTGGATAATGTTAGGCGTGCTCATTGTTTCTTGATGATACTGATCGGAGTATTATTGATCTTCTTTGGTTTTTCACTTTCTTTGAACAACTTAAGTACTTGGAGTAAATAGTTTGATTATGACAGGTGTCCAATATATTATATGGGTCTGTTTTCATATCAGCGTGTGCACAAGGCAGGACTGGTGAATAATGATAAGTGTCTGGAGTAAGGACTGCAACTGCCAGGTATGTGTGTCCCACTGCTGTACTCAGACATGGCCTAAGTGTGTGAGCATGCCCAGTATGACCTTTCAGTATGTTGCTGACTGAAATTTGCTAAATTTGTTTAAGTGTGTGAGCATGCCCAGTATCAGCATATATACTATATGTGTTTGAAAATCAAGTTGGTTTTTACTTCAGGGCTCACCTTTGTGTTGTACATTGACAGGAAGCACAGTGTGCATGCAGGGCTTCCATGAGTCATTCTACATATAGTGGGGACAGCTATTGTTTGTACATTTCTACCCAGGGGGCACACCTGATTGTTACTGGGGTGTACATAGGATGAAGGGTTTACCTGACACTTATACACATTTGCTAGGCCTGCACTGCTATGTCAGGTACTCCATTTCAGTTTGTACTGTTGCCTATTGTACTGGCTTGAGGCATACCACTGCACTACAGACCTTAGCTTCCAATTACACGCATATTAGTTTGTGACTTCATAGCCTACCCAACCCACATCACACTTCCTGGCCTGCTATCTGTCTGCATAGGCCTGGGGGGAGGTTACTCATATGCCTCTTTAGAGGGCATGATACAGCATTTGTTTCTGTTTGCGTTTGTCTACATTTGTCCTGCTGGCTGTGACTGTTAGGTATGTGACCCCCCCAACTGGTATGTGTGAGTGAGTTAAGTTGTGTCTGTGCCAGTGAAATGCTGTTATAGCTTAGTGGTTCAGTACTGTGACTATAGTGCGCAGTATCCTGAGTTCGAGTTCTGTCACTGCTTTTTATTTTCCTGCTGGACAGACCAGGCTGCTTAAGGAACAGTGAAGCAAGTGTGAGCGTGTTTACCCGACTTTGCTCAACTTTGCCCGACCTTGCCCAACTTTATCCGACTTTGCCCAACATTGCCCAACATTGCTCAACGTTGCCCGATGTTGCGCTGGTTAGCGTGGTGCGCAGCTATGCGCAATTGTATTTAAATATGCTCAATACTGGTAAAATGTGCTTAGCAGTACTTTATATTGCTTAAAATAGGGCACGCATGCCTCAGGTGGTGCTGCAGGGCTGCCTATATTGGATGCACAAAGTACACTCCCTATACATGTTTGAAAACAGGTAGTGTCAAGTTAGGCATCCCTTTTACTGTATGTGCAAGTCAGAGAGAGGTGTAATTTCCAGGGTTCCTACTGAGTCAGTGTATGTGCTATGTGTTGCCTCTTTGCCAAGGCCAGGGCATACTGGGCATGCCTCCTTCTGCCTGCTGGGTCAGGCTCAGGTTGTTCCTCCTCTGAGTCACGCTGTGCCTGTGCAGGCCTTGGCAATGGTGGGGGCTGTTTGGCCCTGCCCCATGCTGTTCCTGCTGCAGCTGTTTTCACAGGATCATATTGTGTAGCATGGCATATACCATGGCAATTTGGGTACATGCAGTTGGTGAGTACTGCAAGGCTCCACCAGATGTGTCCAGGCACCAGAACCATGACTTGAGCATCCCAAACACACGCTCAATAATGTTTCTTACTTGTGCGTGTGCCTCATTATGGAGTTCTTGTTTGGGTGTGTGTACATTTTTGATGGGTGTCATCAGCCACTGCTCCAGTGCGTATCCAGCATCCCCCAGTAGGTGACCGGCAGGGATGTCCCCATTGGCAAATCTCTGGTACAGCTGCATCAGATGCCAGATGTGGGAATCATGGTAGCTTCCAGGGCAGCCAGCATACACATTCATTATTATGCCCTGGGCATTGCACATGACCTGGCAGTTGATGGAGGAGAAGCCCTTTCAGTTGATGTAGACCCTACCCCGCTCACCGGGTGGTGCTTTGATGTGTATGTGTGTGCAGTCTATTGCACCCACTACCTCAGGGTATTCTGCTATTTGGTGGAAAAGACGCATATTGCTGGCCAATGCCTCACGGGAATTGGGGAAATATACATGCTCACCGACATGTGCTGACATGGCATCCAGGAACTGGTGCAGGACCCTGGATGCTGATGCCTGTGAAATCCCCATCATATTATCAGTTGATCTCTGGAAGGTACCTGTAGCTAGTATTCTTAGGCCAAAACATACCTTGGTATCCACTGGGGTGGGTTCCCCTCTGTTGGTTCTGTGTGTGAGGAGTGGCCAGCACAACTCAACAATTTGCTGCAGGAGGTCTCTGTCCACACCATAGTGCTCCACTATCTCCAGCTCATGTAGCCCCTGGTAGGTTACCCTGGGTCTGTACACTCTTCTCCTTCTCCTCACTGTGGGTTGCTCAGCAGCATTCACAACATCACCACCCTCAACACCTTGCACATGTTGGTTTATGATAGCAAGAGCAGCCCCTAACATTTTGTCTGACTTTAAAGTTTTTAAGCTTTCCCTCTTGGTATACTGCAGTGTTTCAGAGTTCTTGGGAAACAGCAGGGATGAATGCTGTTTGCAGAGTTTAAAGTGCTGGGCTGGGTTGGGCTAGTCTGCTGCCTGTGTAATTGGCTGATTCTGATATATTTCACCTGGTAGCTCTGCTAGTTCTCCTTGTTTAACTTCGTACTACTTCTTTTCCTTCCTTTTCCCTTTCTGTTTCTGCCCGGGGCAGCACCGTGCAAACAAGCGTAAACATGCGCACACACGCTCACATGCTGTGTGCCTGTTTGCAAGAAATTTCAGATATTTTCATGGCATACACCTTTGGTTTCTGTTTTTCAAAAAGGACAACTGTAGACACGCCTCTTGCAATCCTGAGCAACTCAGGGCAAACACAGGACACTGTACTCCAATAAGCATACAGCCTTTCTGACATACTCCCTCATGATGTCACCTATCTTCTACTCTACTGCTCACCTACTCCTACACTTATACTCTTGGGACATGGCTCACATGCTGGGGAAAATTGGGATTCACTATCCTTATCCTCATTTGCATAGGATTGCCTACTAATGCTTGGTTACATCACACTGAGCTCCCCCCCCCTCCCCTTAGCAACCAGTACTCAGTGGCCATGTTGTCTTCAGCCTGCCATTCACCTGCATGGCAGGATAAGCTTTTTAGTGAAAATGCCTATTTTTGGCTATTTTGAAATAATTTTCTTCTTTTTTTAAGCTCCGCACATTTGTGCGGCACTGCACTATGCTTAAACATCGGAGATAGGGGAAAAAATAGATTTTAATAATTTTAAACATTTAAAAATGCCAATGGCCTTATATTTGGCCATTGGCATGCTTCCTCAACTGGATGCATCCTTTATTTGGAGCTGTCATAGCTCCGTTTAGCAATTTGCAGAACGATACTCCGTTACCAACGGAGTACATTTCTGCAAATAACACTACTCTTCCACGGACAGGTTAGTGTTTCCTGGATTGCAAATTTACCTAATTTGCATAGCTTTCAGCAGCAAATGAGGTAATTTGCATACCATTACGCTGTCTGTGCAAGAGTAGCTTTAGAAGCTCTCATGCACGTCCCTGCCGGCTGTTGCTGGATCGCTCAGCAGACATATTGGCTGTCTGACATTTTACTCTACTCTACAACTCCATGCAAGCTTTCATAAATCTGGCCCACAATCTATCACTTATCCTGTGAGTTCTCCACATGATTATAGAATTGTAGGAGGTTACCTGGCTAACAGTCCCAGAGCCCTTTTAAGCCTAACCATTCATGCCCTAATTTTCCCAATTATCAATGTCTCTGGGTTAGAATGGATTTGGTATATGTCAGTGCCTTAGGGCATCTACAAACCGTTCCTGTCCATAAGGACAACAGACAACAGGCAGCAATGAGGGGTCAATTTCCTATTTCCCATCCATTTGTCCAAATTGCATTGAATAAGCTTAGGGCAGAGCTCTGTTTTACATGAATGTGAAGTCTATTTCAGAGAAGGGGAAATCACTCAAAGACATTCCAGGCATACATTCCAAGCAAGCTGAGGGATATTATCCTTCTAATGCTGTATACCTTAGGTCTGCCCCTAGGCCTTGACTGGTACACCATCTGCAGTCTTGAGAGATATTAACCTTTTAGTTCGGCATATTCAAGGCCTGCTTCTAAGCTCTGGCCTGTAGGCCATTTGTATATAGTACAAGGGTGAATCCTCACTAAGTGCCCGGACAGGCTGCAGTCCACTCTGTTGAATATTTCCTTTGTTGACAGAGTATATTCCTGTCTGTAATTATAGAATCATAAGTTCATAGGTATATACTAGGGTAACAACCACCAGAGCCTCTGTAAGCCTAGCCTTGCAACTCAATCTAGTTGTGTCCCTGTGTATCATGAGTGTTTGGGTATTGCAGTCAGCCACTATCTATCAAAGGCAAGGGGGCCAGAACTGTGATGAATTTCCGTTTTCCCATTCATTGTGCAAGGTTACTCTAAAATAGGGATAGGGATAGACTTTGCTACACATGGATGGAGAGTCTGTTGCAAACCTTGGAGATACTCAGAGACACATATCTGTCTCACCAACATGTCTTATTTATGTCACAATAAAAATTTAAATCCATGAAACTAGTGGTTCTGATGCTGTTCATTTTGCTGATGTGCAAAAGGTCCATCAGAGCTGGATCCAAGAATGCTTTGTATGCCAGGCATCTATCGCATCTCAGCAACTTGTAGGACACTCAGTATAGAGATGAGGTTTAAGGCAATCCCGTATAGGACAATGTGCTTTTACCTTGCGTTTTCATGGTAAGGAAGCTTTATGTACATTCCAGCTGATGCATATGTCTGGACAGGTGCACACCAATGCGGGCATGAAACTCAATAATGGGTCTGATAAGGGCTGAATAAAGAGGGACTATGACTTCTTTGGACATGGATGCCATGCCCTTACTTCTAAGTCGGGTGACATAGAATGATTTTCTTACTACCCTGGCCACATGTTTTTCAAAGGCCAGATAATTGTCTACAAATGTTCTCAGATCCCTGACTACCAGGCCAACTCTTAGGGGTGACTTATCTAAGGAGTAATTATCCTGTGTGGCAGTTTTTTTTCAAAAGGCAGTATAATGCATTTCTTGTCATTGGGTTTTAATCTATGATTTGATATCAGCCATTTGTCTGTGTTAGACCTTCTTGTAAGATGTTTGTATCATTGAGGGGAATCTATGATAGCTCCCAGTTTGCAATCATCTGTGAAACTGTTCAGCCAAAGGCCCTCAACAGTAGCTTTTTACCTCTGAGAAGTACATGCTAAATAGGAGCAGTTCCAGCATGGAGCCCTGAGGTTATTCTAATGGTGACTGGTCTCTTAGTGGAGGTGATCTTACCAGTCCTGACTTCCTGGGTTCTGTCTTTTAGCCCGCTAGATATGTAGGAGCTGCCAGCTGGCTTTTAGCCAGCTAGCAATCCAGCAAGTTATGTAGGGGTTTATGCCCAATTTGATGAATTGGTCAAGTATGCCTGAGAGGGTAGTGCATTGAAAACCTCAGCCACGTCCAACTTGGCAGTATGTATCATTTCCCCCTCATCTATTGCCTTGGTGACCTTTTCAAAGAAGTCCACCAAGTTTATTAGGAATGATCTTCCCTTGACAAAGCCAAACTGGGTTTAGTACAGTGTCAGCAGGTTGCCTATATCTTTGTTGATCATTTCCATCATAATATTTCCATGACTTTGCATATTAGACTTGTCAGACTAATGTGGCTTTCATTTCAGGGGTCATTTAATGTTTCACCACTGTGAAGTGGGATAACCATTGCAGGCCTCCATTCTCATGGAACAAATCCTGTTTTGAGGCTATAGTAATCCCGATAGGTAATGTATCAAGTTATTTTGGAGGCATCCCAGAATATTTTCGGGGTTCACTGAAGTTGTGTTTTTGGCCTTAGCGAGCATTGCCAGGATCTGCTCCCTGTTAGCAGTCGTAGATATGCTAGT
Source organism: Protopterus annectens (assembly GCF_019279795.1). Taxonomy (NCBI): domain Eukaryota; kingdom Metazoa; phylum Chordata; order Ceratodontiformes; family Protopteridae; genus Protopterus; species Protopterus annectens. Next base: position 550,963,277 of record NC_056744.1, read on the forward strand.
AGATATTTCATAGGGAGTAGTGGGGGGGTGGAGGAGGGGTTGAGCTGAATTTGTCAGCCAACAAATTCTCTATGTCATTCTGCTCAGTGAAGGTGGTACCACTGACCACCAGTTCAGCACACTAATATGTACTGCCTTTGAGGTTTTGGACATTGCTGCAGAAGGCCTTGTGGTTGTCTTTAGCCTGTGAGGCTATCTTGACCTCATAATCGACCGTGTTGCACTTAATAAGTACTCCTGCTTATTTCCTGTTTATTTTAAATAGAGAGCTCATATCATTATGGGAGCTGCTGTTCCTGATTTTAGCCATGACTTTTTTCCTTTTGTTATATACCCTGTTAAGGTTAGGATTTCACCAATGTGTTTTCTATTTAGAGATAGTTTGAGTTTATTTCTAGTTGGTACAGCAGCCTCTATACAGCCATTTACATGGTTGTGCAGGGTCTCTGTGAACAATTTTGCATAGATTGCTATGAACCCAGGGTTGAGAGGGGCACTGAAATTTGAATAACTGTCACTGAATAGGATATAGTTTGCTTTGAAATAACTATTTTCAAAAGATACAGCTTTGTGTTCCAACCTCACCAGTGAGGATGTGACACTGAGTGTGTGTGTGTGTGTGTGTGTGGGGGGGGGGGGGGGGGCACAGCTCTCTCATATATTGGGAAGTACCAGGTGCAGTATGTTTGAACCTTTGAACCCCCAGTGGGTGTACGCACTATCTGGTCAAAGGTGCTTGTGTTAATCCATCCATCTATCCACAAACCTTTTTCAATTTTTGCACATGGAGTTGGGGTCTCACTTCAAGAATTACAATCATCTAATCATCTAGAGCCAAGGTTCTCACTGACGGATAGCTAGCCCTGTCACTACTATTCATTCACGCAACACACTGGAGTGTTCACTCACATATATAGCCAATTTAGAATGCCCAATCCACCTATTGCATGTCTTTGGAATGAGGGAGGAAACCAGAGCATCTGGAAGAAACCCCCATGAACACAGTGATGACATGCAATCACTGCACAGAAGGTACCCACTTGTGTTAATAAAGTCCAGAAAACATTATGTCAGTATGAGGCAGTGTATATTTCCCAGTCTATAGAGGGGTAGTCAGAGTCTCCCATGAAAAGGTATTTGGTTTAATGGTGAGTGTTGCCAGTAGGTCTAGGTATGAGCTATGGAATTTGTGGGACACAGAGGGTAACCTCTAGCTTGCTAGGATATGGTGTGGGACTTTGTCTATGGTGATTTGCATGTGGATACATTCCAATGCGTCATCCTGTTTAACAAACCTGGAGTTATACTTGTTGCTAATACAGACTGAGACTTCTCCACCTTTTGTTCTTGTCTCTGCAGTTGATGGCCTACATTTGTGGAAGACACTAAAGCCTTGCACTGCTGGGATAATTTCTGCAGATGTAAACCATGTCTCAGTAATAGCACAGATGTCTTTATTCTCCTGTGTGAGGAGATCTTGTAAGGTGTAGAATTTATTATTTATGCTTCTTACATTGAGCAGTAACACCGCTTGGTTTATTTGAGTTTTATCTGTTATGTTGATAGGTCTGTCAACTTGGCATTGCCTAAAAATGCTCTAAGGGTATGGATCAAGTTTTAGCCAATATTTGGAAGCCTGAGGTGCAGGCCATCTTTTCCAAAGAAATGTGTTTTTTTAACCATGTCTTCCCATGCTGGCAAATGTTGAATCTCCCTGGAAAGAGACCAGAAACTAAGCTAATTATTGAAGTCAATCATTTTTTTGTTCACACTGTTGCATTATCCATAGTGAAGGTAGAATTCTCTTTAATGGAATGCACATACCTACCTGACACACATATTTAGAGAGAGCAATAATGTCGCTCTTCATATTGTCCAGGGAAGTATGTGTCATGTCATTAATGTCCACATGGACTATAGCAGAATCACACTGATGCCTGTGGTGTAGTGACCTGAGTGTGTGCATAACTTGGTGGACTCTGGCTCTGTATAAGCAACTATCCTTTATCTTCTCTTTGTTGTGTCTGGTGAGTGGGGCATCTGTGTGTTGTACAATGTGAGTGGGACATCTGTGTGTTGTACAATGTGAGTGGGACATCTGTGTGTTTTACAATGTGAGTGGGACATCTGTGTTTTGTACAATGTGAGTGGGACATCTGTGTGTTGTACAGTGGAGCTTCCTATGACAAGAGTCCTAGGTAATGTGATTGCTTGCCTTATGGGCTTTGCTTTTGGGTCTCCACTGGGTAAAGGTGTATGAGTGGTGTTCAGTGTTTGTTTTGGTAAATGCTTTAGAGGTTACTGAGAAGAGGCATTACTATTCATAGGCTTAAGAGGTTTTTGGGTTTTGGAAAGATTGCTTTTTAGTGCCTTAGCATAAGTTGGTCTATATATGTGGTAGACACTATGTGTGGTAAATGTGGTATATGCAACATTTTTACTTCCAGTAAAATTGTGTATGTGCATCTCTCACATACTGTGTTTGTATCCTTAAGGATTAAATTATCAAAATCACTCTTTGACAGGAGTTAAGGAAAGGAAGAATACTGAGTGTTGTTCATTTTTTGTAGGGGAAATGCTTGCAGCCATGGTAAGTGAAAGTGTTAATACTGAAACTTCGGCTACACTGAAAGTTTTGGCTTTAGAGGAAAGAATGTGTGATAGAGTGCTTGTGGGCTAGGGTAAGAGTAAGAACTAGGGAAAGGGACAGATTTTATGTTTTGTGTGTGTGTGTTTATGTATGTGAAGTGTGCGCCTTGTTTAATGGAATTATTATTTATTTATTCTATTATTTGTTTTCCAGAAAAGTCCGACTTGGAACAAAGCCAATTTTCAGTGGAGCCCTGGGGACAAACACTCCAGATGTATGTCTTTGTAATGTGGAAGGAAACCGGAGCACCTGAAGAGAACTCACACGAATGCAGGGAGGACATGCAGACTCCACACAGAGGGTACCCTGCCAAGAATCAAACCAGAGAGCCTCTTGCTGTGAGGTGACAATGCATCCTCTGCACCACTGCACCATTAAAGAAAGAGTTTTTCATAAGGTAATTTGTAAGGTTAGGTTTAGAGGCAGGGGCAGGTGTAAGGTTAGCATACATAAAAGGGATGGTGCAGGAGGCATAGTAAAACTGACCTCTCAGTCTACTGCTAATGTAAGGAGAAGCTGTTCTCTTGGCATATGGAGGCAGTTCTGTTGGCTGAACAGCATAAAGCTATTAACTCTAATTTAGAGAAGATGTAAGAGATAATGGATACTACAGTTCTGAACATTCAGCAAATTAGAACTGCAGTCCTGAATTATGAGATGTAGATGGACAACATTCAGTAAGCTTTGAGTAGCCAGTAGTCAGAGATCCTAGAGTAATGAGCCATTGTTGCAACACATCCTGAAACTGTGCAAGACTTACAGCATTCATTCCAGAGCATGGAAATGAAAATAGATAATTTATGACAATTGCAGTCACAAGAACAATATCTGCATTTCTGAATTTTCACAAAATCTTGAGGAGGAATCTTTTTTTTTTTTTTTTTGTTAATTAATTTATACAATGCCTTCTGTGGAAGGTTGGGCGCCAGGCTGGCAACTCGACACCGCAAAACTCTACTGCTAATCATGAGTGGACAGATGATCCACTGTGGCGACCCCTAACTGGGAAAAGCTGAAAGAAGAAGAAGAAGAAGAAGTTAATTAATTTATGCAGCTATTGCAGGCATCCATAGCACCCTGCATAAAGGAAGCACAAAGGATCACCCTGAAGGTGCACAATAATAAAACAGCAAGATAAATGATTGGTAAAAATTTAGATTATAATGACAGGGAAGATATTTTAAAATAGGGAAATTGGGTCTTGCTATCAAATGCTTACAACTAGGAGTGTGCTTGTGTGGTTTGTTTTCATTCATACAAATGTATGATTGCATATGTCATAAGTGATAGCTTAATAAAGATGTTTCTTGTTAAAAAAAAAAGGAGTAGTGTAGAATAGAGTGCGTGTGTGTTGTGTCTTTAAGAAGCATTTCAAGGACTGAACGTGCATATAAATAGCAAGGACGTGCTAGCTTCAGTGCCATTTTGAGAGTGCAGTCAGAGAGTGAGCATGTATGAGTGTAATAGCTAGTTTGTAAGTTTATCTACGTTAAAGTTATTAAGCCTCAAGTCCTGATGTGTTTGTACATAATAAAGCTGTCTGAACAGAACCCACGAAGACTCATCTATTTTATCGTGACTAGACGAGTGACAAGCAGGAGTTGAATAATTTATGTAATGCTGCTTAGGTTATATGATATGTAGCAATATATGTGAAGTACAGTGTTTATTAATATTCATTTGTTAATGCAGTTTGATTATTTTTGCATGAACGTAAAATTGCCTGTGTCACAAGTGATAATTCAATAAAAGTGTGTTGAAAAAAAAAACAGCGTAACATGTCAGAATCAAATCGAATTACAACTCCTCCTTATATGCCAAGAAGAAACCACTGTTATTTCTATTCTGTATGCAGAGACCAGTATTATCACATTCAGTTGCCCTACCCTGCACTGTTAGTTACTACGGAGGAAGGACAATCAGTAACTTTCATTTCTCCTGTGGAAGTATTGGAATATTTAATCAGTAGACCTAAGAAACTGGATATTTCTTTTGTGTACACTGTAAAACAGACATCAGCCTGTCAACAGCTGTCAACAACTAAACAAGCTGTTATCTCCATTGAAGCTGGGCTTACAAGAGTGCAACTCCCACTCAACCCCCCTAAAAAACTCCTCCTGTTTACCTCAAGAACTCACAACCTAACAAATCATTTTTCAAAATCTTTTTGACAAACGGCACTGACATTGAATTAGTCCATTATACCAAACTATTAGTGGTCATAATAGATGATAATCTTATATTTGTCCACCACATCCAAAGCAATATCCAGAAAACTCATCAAAAACTAGGCATGCTGTATAGAAAGAAACATACACACAACAATTACTCTAGCCAAAACCTAGCTTCTGTCCTTGTTACTCAGTGGAGCACCAAATCTAACCAATTTACAAACCTCCATTAAAAAAAAAAACTTGAAAGTTGCTGCAACAAAATTGCCAAGTTTGCTACTAATTCATCCTCTTTTAGCCACCACTGTAAAGCTCTTCATAACCTTAGCTGGTTGAAACCCCCCTCTACCCTCTCCTAATTTCAAATAATAATAGTACATAAAATCGCAAACATACCATTAGCCTGTCCAGCTCATTCCCCTTTAATCAACATGTATTGCCTGAAAAGAACTCTTAGATCAGAGGGCAAACAACTTCTCACCACAAATAAACTGAATAAATCCCCTGGACAAAGCCTATACTATACTATAGTACTCAGCAGAAAAAAATGGAACTCCTTATCTCTAACCACCAGAACTATTTCTAACCTACCCACTTTTAAATGCTCCCTAAAATAATACTTTACAAAATCTTGGACCTACTCCTGTGCCAATCCTGGCTGAACTTAATCACTGTACTTCACTCATCATCTTTTACCTAAATCACAGTTCACAACCCTCTCCAGCCTCCTGCTCCACTGCTTTCTTTTGTTTTTCCCACTACCTTATCTTAACCACTTCACCGCTGCAGACCTTTTTTCTCCCTCTTTCTGCCCTACTCACCTAAGATACCTGAATACACCCTACCTGCACCCTTCCTATGATCTTCACTCCATCCTTCTTCTTTCTATAACCATAATATGAACAGCTCTCTCAAACTAACACATTATTTAATTCCAACTCACTGTCTCTAACCATGCAATCTCTAATATCTCTCTAAATATCTTATTAGAATTGTTTCTGGTCTCATTTATCACTTACTAATCTATGAAACAAATAATATGACTATTGAGTTTTTCCTCACATATTTTCTCCAAATCATGTGATCGTTTTTCTTTGCACTCTGCTATGAAACATATGTTCTATGTTTTTCTCATTACAATACTTTTTCACTCTTTTGTTTTGTAGTGTAACATAATACTTTGTAATTTAAAATATCTGTACTTCATTTTTAAAAGATTGTGTTTGTGGAGCTTTTCCCCTTGGGCCTTCACTGGAAAATGACACTTTCAGGCCCAGTCATACTTATCCAGTAAACATATGTCAAATAAATAAATAAATAAATAAACTAATTTCTACAATTAGAGGCAGAGAAGTCCTTCATGATTCTTCAACACTGACATTACCTACATATAAAAATGAAAGGACTTTAATGGGTTATTGTCTACAACCCAGCCAACCCTGAGGGAAGTATCTTCGAACCAGAGATTATTTACTGGCCAGGTTTGTACCCCCAAAAAATATTATGAGTTATCATGTCTAGAGACAGGTGCTGGGCTGGATGAGCTTATAGAGTGTTCTGCTCCTGAAATTGTTGCGGATAAAGAAGATGATAATGAGCATTCTTGGTTGGCTTCTGTGGGCCTTCCGTCTGGAAAGATGCATTTTGCTGCTAATGTTACCTAATGTGCTTTTGTGACACTGGTCTTTTACATTGCTAAGACAGGGCCCTTTACTTGTTTCTGATGACTGAAAGGAAGGACTTGATTACCAACAGCCTACATGCTATGGCATCTAGACCCTTTTTAAATTTCCTTTGTGCTGCAGTCGGACCCTGCTGTGATGACCAATGGCAATATGTATTGTGAACTTTACCCCTGTCATTAGGAATTTGCTTTTCTGTCTGCACTTTTTTTTTGTTAAGTACTGGGGAAGGGGTGTTGGTCTAATGTAGTCTAACCTATATGCAATGTTAAACATTTACTGTTTCTTGTTAGTTTGCAGTGATCGCACCTCCAATTGAATAAGCAAGGCTTCAAATGCACACAAGTTTTGCGTGCTATGGATAACATTAATTCTAGTTAAGTGAAATGTTTTCTGATGCTTATTTAACTGGGGATACATTACTCTAATAAACTGTTTTCTCAGTTCTTTCAGGATGATATGTTGGATAACTATATGGAGCTGTTTTTAAGCAGGATGACCCCTGTCACATGGTAGTAAAAATTAATGTATCTTTATAAACCTACTTTGTTCTTATCTCTTTTTTGTCATTAATAGGCATACATGATGGAGATGCCAGATCTATTGGATATATTCTCCAGAGAGGCTCAATGATTTTTTTTAAGAAATAATGTATTCTTATTTATTTATTTAGTCCTTCTCCTGATCAGAACAGTCACTATGTTTTTCTGTTATCCTTCTTCAGCAGCCTGGCCTTTATTGGCAGACACAGTTTTTGAATCTGTCATAGTGGATCACCATAGAGTTATTCACCCAGTGGGTGTGTCTGGATATACAGTATACAACAGTTCTGTAATTTATTTTGGAATGCCAAATGAATATCTTCCGCACTAAAAGTTAATGCTGTCCTAACTTGGATTAGAAATGTGAACAAAAGTGGTATTTTAGAGGAAACCAAAGTTAAAAACAAATATGTAGAGGCATTTCTGAGGAAGAAGTTGTGGACTGCAGCATGTAGCTGTGTTAAAGCTGGGAAAAGGTCAGTGCCTATTTTTAAATCATAAATATTTACCTTGGTCAAACCATCAGCTTTATAAAAGATAGGGCAGACAGCCAAAACTTGATTAGGTTTTAAATTAACTTTCAAGCTTTAGTGAATGTGTCTAAAGAACTTGATGCTGTTGCTCTAATTCAATATTCAAAACTCATTTGATTCTATCAACTGGCAGGTTTTTAGTTTCTAATTCAATATTCAAAACTCATTTGATTCTATCCACTGGCAGGTTTTTAGTTAATATCTGAGAACCTACGATTGTCAGTAAGCTTAACTGATTATTGTAGACTACAGGACATGAAAAGAAACAGGAAAAGGATGAGGAAGGAAGATGTTGAGTCATTTGTTAGGATCTCACAGTGGCACTTAATTCTAACTAATTTCTGGGGTCTGAATGAAGACAATGCCAATATGTTGCAAAAGCTGTTTCCAAGAATTAAATTCATAGTACCTATACTATGGCTTTATTAAGGCAACTTTACTGTTGCCCTTCAGACTAGGATGGGTAGCATATGGATAGACCTTTAATGATATCCCAAAACTAGTTCTGGAATGCAACATTGTTTAGATGAATTATAACCTGCAGCTGGGTAGAAATTACTAAGTCCATGTGGAAGAAACTGTGCCTTTTACAGTTCTTAAGAGAGGTTAACTAGTGATCTGGAATACTAGATCAGATATTGTCTTTTCTATCCATTCCTCAACTGATGGTCTCAGATCCAACCTTGGTTCTGACTTTAGCCACTTTTTCCAGACTTAGGATCTGTAAAACTGGCTCCTCCCCTTACCCACAATTCCCTCCTGCCTCCACGTTCCATAACCTCAGATCTCATTTGCCAATTGTAGAGTATAGATGTGATTTATTGGCACAGGCTCACATTCAGCTAAGAGCATCATCATTTTCTTTGGCAATTTTCTTCCTACATACCTTATGATATTGTGATAGTGTGCTCCTGGTGGAGAACTCTTTCAACTTGAAATACTTTCCTCCCCTTACCAAACAAATGTCTCTAGGCCTCCATCACACCTTCAGTGCATTTTTCTGTTCCATTTTTTAACTAGTTGATAGCTGGGAGCTGTTGTTACCATTGTTGGTATTTCTCATCTTTATATACCCCTTTTTCAGTGTATTCTTTTGACCATTGTTGGTAATGCGTCATTCTGATTTTCTACTGTTTAGTGATTATGTTGGACAAACCTACTGGTTTTAAAAAATGTGTGGCTTAACTCTGATTCACACCTTAAGTGTGTGCATTGTTTGGGGGCAGCACATCTAGAGAAAGATTGTTCAATTTGCATGGCCTTTGGTCAGCAAGTCATGATTAACTGTTGCAATACGCTTGTTTTCAAAGGTCTTTTACCTTCAAGTAAATCATTAAAATCTATATCTGGAGCATCCCTATCCAGGAAAACAACCTATGACAAACACAAGGGGAACTAGTGTGATAGGCTTAAGGAAAAGGGTAGAGAGGCAAGGAAGTGATCTCCTGGTAGTTCATCTTTGTCAATATTATCATTGACTCTGCCTGCCTTTCTAAGCCTTCTGGTCCTACAACTGCCCCTGGTGCAATTTATGTATGATTCAGGACTCTTCCCTTTAGACAACTGAGGTTTTCCTCAGATACAGTGTCTCCTAGGTAGTGTTCACCCTTTCTTCAGGGAAGACCAATAAAGAAAAACTTCAAGGCCACCCTCCACATCTTCTCCCCTAAGGTCCATTAGGTCTATACTAGAAGCCTGATGAAGCTGATGTGGATAGAATGATGCAGAAGTTCCTCAGGACTCAGATTCCTTTGGGAATTCTCCCATCTCCATCTTCCACCAGGTCTGTGAGCTTTGGAGCCTCGTCCTTGCCCATGGCTATTCCTAACACAATCCAACCTCTGGGTTTTGGATGCTGGAGCCAATGTTTTCTCAGTGGTCTGTGTTGGATCCGAAGTTATTATCATCATTGACTCCATCATCTGTGATCCATCCAGCTCTGATTTAGAGCCTGATGGATCTCAGAGCTGAAGCTTTGGTGCAAGTCTAGAGATTATGGTTCAACTCTGAAGCTGTCTGTGCCATCCCTTCCCTTGGATCTTTGGTGCCAGATAACTCAAGAGAGACATCCACACTAAAACAAACTTCCCAATGTTCCACCCTCTCAAAGAAAAACAATATTAGAGATAAAATAAGACAGTGGACAAATGAATCATGCAATAGATCTCACCAGACCAGCAAGGGTTTTGAACTTATTTGAGATTCTTTTTATGCAAGAACAGAGACATTGACTCCCCCAAGGAATCTGTGACAGAAGACACTGCTTTCAATGAAGGTGAAGTGTCCCTGAGACCACCACTTGAGGAAGTCTTATTTATGGAGATCCTTGAGCTTCTCAGACAGAAAAGAGGTTTGCCTTCTAAAGTCCCTTCTCAGGAAGAATCCATTTTTCTTGAGGCTTTTGATTCCAGCTAATGTAGTCAATGGATAGTTCCCCCAGCTGATGAGGTGGTGGATCTAATCTCTGTCTCAGGCATGGAAGGAATTGGATGATATAAAACTGATTCCAAGAAAGCCAGCCAAGTATCTTGATTTGCTTATTAACCACTCCTACTAGGACAATGGTCTGGCAGTGGACACCATGGTAGCAGCTGCAACCACTAAGAAAAATACTTGCAAAAGAAAGTGCATCTACCCATCCCCCAGACAGAAAGTCCAGGGCTATTATTGCAAATTAAAACATCTACAATTTTGCCAATCTCATTTTGAGAGCTGAGATTATTGACAAGACCCCATTTATCCCAGGAGTATTTAGTGTATTAAGATGGAACTGCCATGTAATTTCCTTATATTCTAGTAACATTTTACAAGTGCTCCCTCTTGGATTATGAGGCACAATTTCTAAACTCAAACCTCCCATTCAGATCACACCATTGTAACTCTCTGAAGCTCCTAAAATGGCTCAGACTTCCCAATCTACTTACCCTTAACCAACTAAATTTCACCCATGCCATATTCTATCACCCTAGCAACTGCCCTGACTTAAAGACCTAGTTCATTATTACTCTTGCCCTCACTCAATAAGGTCCTCCAACAAAAACCTTCTGAAAGTAACCAAATCGAACAATAACTACGGCAACACCCTATTTTCGAACCAAGTATTTAAATTATGGAACTACTTACCACAATAAATTTTTAATACTGTCTGCAACCCCACATTTAAACAACTAGTAATAGGACACCTTAATCAAAACTGGCTTTGCTCCTGTACTAGTCCCGGCTGATAATAGGTCTCTAAAAATGTAACCTTTCCATCACTCACTAGTTACTGCTGAACCTCTCTTCCTCCTAGCTACCTAATATCTACTCTCTCTCTCTCTCTCTCTCTCTCTCTGTCTATCCCATCCCTTTTCCATTAACAACTCCCTGCTCTTAATTTTGCATTCCCTGCATCCTGTGTTGTCTTGTATGTATCCTATTATATTCTCCTATATTTTGTCTTTTGTCAATCATTGCCTAGTATTAGCCAGTTATATTTTTCTCATGACGATGTGTTCTTTAACTTTTGTAATAAGTTGTAAATTAGCCTGCTATACTATTGTTACAAGAGTTTTGTACTTTTTTGTTAACTTTATTGCTTTTAGCTTTTCTTCCCAGGCCTCGGCTGAAAATGGGTCTATGGCCCAGTCAGACATTCCCGGAAAACAAATGTAAAATAAATAAATAAATAAATAAATAAATACATTTCTAAAATGCCAAAAGAAAACTTCTTATTTATTTATTTTATTTTATCTTTGTTGACCGGGTTTTTCCGACTGGGCTACAATTGCCTGTTTTCAGCAGAGGCCCGAGGAGAAAAGCTCAAACCGAAAAATAGAAATTTTACATATTGAATACATATAGAATACATTCATCAGTACAACACATTACTGCATTACAGTGTCATACATTACACTGTGGCAAGTGAAATACATATAGAAATTCATTCATCAGAGGGATACATTCATAATTAAATATTATTTACATAATAGTGCAATAGTTACATAGCTGAAATATGTTGTTAGTTATGTTTGTACAGTGATGTAGCAAGATGACAAAATAAAGTAGTAAGTTTGTTTATTGAAAGGAAGAAAGAGAGAAGGGAAATTGAAGGTTATAGGGGAGTGTTTGCAGGGGATAATTACATTGGCAGGTCCAGTTTTCATGAAGGTATTTTTGTAGCGGTTTTGAATTGATTGGGATGTTCAAGGGATCTTATATCTAGTGGTAGGCTATTCCAGGCCTTGGAAGGGTTAAAGCTATAGACTAAGTGACCCATTTTGGTCCTTGGTTTGTAGATTTTTAGTAGGTCTTGTTCAGAATTGCAGAGTAATCTAGTGGGTAGGTAATGAGAGATTAGAGATGAGATGGTTGGACAGAAAGAAGGTTTGTAGAAAATGGAGTAAATAATCTGAAACTGAGGCAATATTGTCTGAAACCTGGTTGAAATCCCAACACCAAGACAAGTAAGGTTTTAATTTAGATAGTAGAGTTTTAATATAGTTAGTGGTAGGGTTACTATTGATGGAAGAGTCTGAGCTATTAGGTCGATTATTGTTGGTGGGATGGTTTGTGTCTTGATTTAGTAAATTTGATATTGAGTATATAGAGTAGTTGTTGAATATGGAGGCAGTTTCCTCATGTGTTTTGTCAGGATGAGGGTTAGGGGAAAAAGTGCACCTGGGTGTAATATTTGATTCACAGAGTGCCAGACCTTTTTAGAGTTGGATTTAAAGGTAGAAGATGGATTATTATAGAAGTTTTTCTTATCTTTATTTATGTGACTTTTGGCAAGATTTCTAAGTTCTTTATATTTCTGGAGGTCTGGTTGATGTTTAGTTTTAGTCCACATTTTCCATGCTTTGTCTTTTTTTTTTAATAGTGCACGAGTGTTTAAGGTCAGCCATGGGGATACGTTAGACTTTATGCACGCTGTTCTAAGGGGTGCCAGAGAATTTAAAATACTAAGGAAAGTAGAGTTAAAAAAGTGGACAGCTTCATCCAACGTGAGTAGTTTTAAGGGATTCCAGTTCACTTTTGATAATAAAAATTTGAGAGTTTCAGGATTAAAGTTTGTTAGTTTTTGCTGTTTGATAAACCTTTGAGGTTTAGCTTGATGGGATGTGTATCTGAGTATTTTTAATGGGCAGTGATCACTTACGGAATTTGGTAGTGTTTCAGGGTTATGGTATTTGGAAGGGTGTGAGACAAGAATCCAGTCAAGGAAAGATGAGACTGTATAGGAGTTATTGAAATAAGTGGGATCAGAGATGAGTTGAGTAAAGCCATAGAGATTAAGGTGTTGTGAGGAGTTTTGAGAGGAGAGAAACAGCCAGTTAATGTTGACATCCCCAAGAATGATAGTTTCATTTGGGATGTGTTGGGAGATACGAGCAAGCATATTTTCCAGTAGGGGATGTTATCACCTGGCGGAATATAAATTGCTACGATGGTGATAGTGGAATGGCTATTCATATTTAGGTTTACAGATAACATTTCAGCTTGGGAGAAGGCTTGGGATGTAAAAGCAGAGTTAGAAATGGTAAGGTGGTTAGAGTGTAGGATAGCAACGCTTCCACCTGTCATTTTTTGGCCAATCTAGACAGTGTATGCGGTAGTCAGAGGGCAAGATCTCTATGTCTTGGTGTTGGGATTTCCACCAGGTTTCAGTCAGAACAAGGATATTTGGAGTATGTTGGGAAATCCAAGCATGTAGTTCACTTACTTTGTTCAGAATACTCCTAGTGTTTTCTGACTAGAAGGAAATAGCATACCAATGAATGTTAGATAAAGCATTGTTATTATTGGCTTTACTAATATCCGCAGTGGTGGTGCTGCGGTAGCGTTGTCGCCTCACTGTAAGACGCTGTCCGGTTTGATTCTCAGCTAGAGCGTCTTCTGCGTGGAGACATGCGTGAGTGGGTGTACCTTTGTTGAAGGTTGTGCATCAGGGCTGGCAACTCGGCACGTAAAAATCAACTGCCAATCATTAGCGGACCGGAGTTCCGCTGTGGCGATCCCTAACCGGGAAAAGCCGAAAGACACAACAACAACTAATATCATCAATATGCTAATAAATTCTCTTCCTAAGGGACTGCTTATTTTTGAATAAATGTAATTTTATAATTTGCTATATTAGATTAGTTTTTAACATATTCTTAGAGTAGTGACCTTGCACACATTGTATTGCATTATATCTGATTTAGTATTATGTCACTTCAAGTTTTTGTTAAGAAGTCAAGAAGTATTGTAAATAAATGTTTGTTTCATGAATTTTAATTTGTTCTGATGAAGTCCATGACAATATGAAGGATGGAAGCACTTAACTTTGCTTAATTAAACTGGTGACTTTATTTAAGTGTGTTGGCTCCATCTGACTCTGTTTCAACTCTTTCTGAACTTTTTGGTTATTGCTGTAAGGACACATGCCTGGATACAGTTATGTGATTTTGCAGAGCCTTGTTAGACATCCCTTAACAATGTCTCATTTGCTGGCTCAACTTTGTTTGGCCCTAAGGTCAAAGCCATACTTTTCTGGATTGAGCAGACGGAAAAAACTCTTTCTGTCAAACGTATATGGTTTTTCTACCCTCAGAAGACCGTTTTCTAGAATTCAGAAAGTATTTCATTATTTATTTATTTTATTTATTTGACATTTGGTTACCGGGAAAGTCTGACTGGATCAGAGACACATTTTCAGCAGAGGCCCCGGGAGAGAAGCTTCAATACAAAGTAGATGGGAATAAAAAGATAATACAGAAATTAACTGTAAATGCAAGTAAATGCAGTAGTATGGAGATTAGTATACAAAATGATTGAAGTGCACATATGTTAATATAGTTACACATAGGAGTATGCTGTTACATAAAAATGTGATTGACATTGTTTTACAGTTTGTTTAGGTAAATAGCTTTAAGAGATTTTTTTTCATATTTACATATATGCATATTTACATGGAGGAAGATTTAATAAGGAAAAGCTAGTGTGTAAGGTTGATCTGAATAAGATGAATAGCTTATAGGAAGTGATAGTGTGAAGTAGCTGGTCAGGAATAGCAGATAAATAGTAAGGGAAAAGCAACATAGTAATATATCTAGTGGAGGTAGGTACTGGAGCAATAGAGAATCAAGATTAGATAAAGTAGAATGGGGGATGAAATGGTATGAAGTCAAACAGAGTATGTGAAAGAGAAATATGTAGAAGGAATAAATGAGTATAGTGAATTAGTGGAAAAAGTGGATAGCAGGAGTCTGGACAGAATGAGGAGGAAGGTGGAGTGACAGAATTATAATTGATGTGATTAGCAGTCAGTTTGTCTTTGATCTGGTGCAGTTACTTAACTTGAGTAGTAATTGTTTTAGTTTAAAGTTAAGTAGGTAAAAAGCTGTGGGTTCAGAAGTCCCAGTTTCTCAGTACTTTTCTGGACATAGATCTAGCCAAGGCAGAGGTGGGTATTTTAACAGTTGACGTCTCTTTTGTGGCAGAAGAGGCTCTCAAAATCCAGGCTTTAGAGGTCTATTCTTTGGGTCTACTTTAGTTCAGTGAACGATCAGATGATCAAACGCTGTTAGTTCAAACACAAAGTGTCGAACTGGCAAAATAGTGAATGGCCGGAAGAGCGAATTTTTTCTCAGGGAAAGAAATCGCTGGGCCAGCCGTCTGGGTTGTGCCATTTCCTCCACTGTAGTGCACTCTCGGAGTTGGTATATTCAAGTAGGGTTTTTTTTTTTTTTTTTTTTTCCCCCTGGGAAAATTGAGTATTCAAGATTCAGGGGTTGATATAACAATGTTCGATCATCTGATCGTTCGTTGTTATAATATAGACCCTATTCTTTGAGGGGCCTTATCAGCGCTCCTAAACATTTTACTAACTGAAGCACTCTGGAAGCATTTTGAGGTCTTGTATGTGCACACACAAGCCTTGACATCTATCAGCAAAAATGTTGGGTGTGGATAATTATTACCGGAGACTATTACATTCCATTTCTCTATCCATCCCCAGTATACAAAAAAACTTCCCAATGTTCCACCTTCGCAAAGAAAAGCAGCAATATTGAAAATAAAAAAGCCACTAGACAAGTAAGGCATTCAAGAAATTCCACCAGACCAGCAAGGGTTTGTAATTTATTTGAGATTCTTTTTAGTGCCAAAACAGAATGAGGACCTAAGGCCAGTTTTGGACTTCAGCCACTTGAGTCAATATGTCAAGTATGCAAAGTGTCTAATGTTCACAGTAAAGTCCCTCATCTCTCCTCTGAGGAAGGACAATTGGATGTGCTCGATAGACCACATACTACCACATTAAAATGTGCAGACACATTGGGTGGTTCCTTTGCTTCTGGTTGGGTGGCACTCATTTTCAGTTCAGAGCCCTGCCTTTGGCCTCAACACAGTAACTCTCCCCTACTGGTGCTCGCCAAATGCATGGCAGTGTTTGCAGCTCATCTCTGACTGCAAGGGTTCCAGATGTTTCACTATCTAGATGACTCGCTCCTTGCAACTTCTACTGGATCTCTGCTAGCTCAAACCAGAAACCATTTGCTTCAGCTGTGTTGCTACCTAGAAATCACACTGAATAAGGACAAATCACAATTTTCTCCTGTACAGGTTTTGGAGTTCCTAGGAACATACTTGGATACAACTATTCAAATGCAAGGTTACTGGACAACAGGTTATCTACACTATGAAAATAGGCCCTACAACTCCTTGCCCACCATATGCCATCTACCAGAGTAGTTCATTAACTTTTAGGATCAATGGCAGCTTCCATTACTTTGGACTCCTTGGCAAGGTATTATATAAGAGTGTTACAGTTGACACTGGTGATTTAATGGCCATCGTATCCCAGTCATTATCCTTTCCAATCCACTTAGAAAATCTGCAGAAATCATGTAATTTGGCTGATTTGGTTTACAGAGGTGTTTCAGGGCCATCCCTTTGCTCTTTCCTCTCCCAGAGCCTCAGTGACCAATGGTCCAAGACACATGGTTCCATCAGAGGTCAATCTTCACATCAATGTCTTAGAGATGAGGACAGTCCACCTAACATTGCAATCTTCTCATGATGTCCTTTCTCTAGGGGTGATTTCTATTCAGACCAACAGCATGTCATTAGTCTGGTACATCAACAGACAAGGGGGGTAGTGCTCTTACCTGTTGCATTGAGAAGTGACGATAGTCTAGCAGTGGGTGAAATCTTCCAACTGCTTTCTGATAGCAATGCACATACTGAGGAAGACTAATGTTCTAGAGGCCAGGCTGAGCAAATCTATTCTATCTTGCAAGTGACCTCTAATTCCAATAGTGGCAACATAAATCTTTCACCCATAGGGCCAATCATGCTGTGATCTTTTTGCTTCTCCCACCCATTCCAAATGAAGCAGATTCTTTGTTCTGATCCCCTCACAGTGGAGCAGTCCCCAAAAGATGCTCTGATTCATGACTGGCCTTCCAGTCTCCTATACACCATCCCACCAACTCCCCTAATTCTGAAATTTCTGCAGAAAGCATTACAAAGGAAGATCGTGGCCATTCATGTTGCCTTTTTCTGGCCCTCAACAGGTGTGGTTTCCCTTTCTCTGGCCTCATCTGGTACATCTCCCTTGGGTGCTGGACCCACATCTAGATCTCCTGTCTCACCCATTTCTGTTTTGACCTTCATTGAACCTTTCAGGAAGTCAGACTAATTGTTTGTGTCATTTTCTAAAACAAGATGGGTCAAGGCATTTTAAATGTTACATTAGTTAGATGGCTGACTGAATCTGTCTCTCATGTGTATGAGCAGAAAGGGTTGGACTTACCTAAACCACCTAAGACATACTTAACAAGATCTGTTTCCACTTATTCTTTTCTTGGCCCTCGATAAAGAATATTCGCTCTGCTGCCACTTGGTCCTATGTTGATAATTTCATATCCCAATACAAATTCGATTTGTTTTGTAAAGGCAGGGCATATTTTGGTTCCACCATCCTCCAGAACATCCTTTTGTGAGACTACTCATGGAGATAAGTAATTGGAGACTCTGTCCTATCAGTTGAGGAATGGATGGAAAAGACAACATCAGATATGAAAGTTATTTACTTACCATAACATTGGATCTGTGTTGACTGTTTCCATCCTTCCTCAACTGCACTCTTTCCTTTCCCACTTCCATTTGGCTTCTGGAATAACTACAGAGCTCATCATTTAGACAGCATTTCATACTCTTTCAGCTGTAGTGTTGATTTTCTTCCAATCTGTCATGTTGTCTATAATAATGTATATTTCTATATATGTATATATTTTAGCACGCGCACACACACACACACACACACACACACACACACACACACACACACACACACACACACACAGACACACAGACACACAGACACACAGACACACACACACACACACACACACACACACACACACACACACACACACACACACACACACACATATATATATATATATGTTTTAACATTTGTTTATTGGGAATGCCCAAGTAGGACAGAGCATATTTTCAGTGAAGGCCCAGGGAGAAATGCTTCAGACACGTCTCTGGGGAAAAAAAAAAAAAAAAAAAATATATATATATATATATATATATATATATATATATATATATATACACACACACACACACACACACACACACACACACACACACACACACACACACTGGATATAAAAAAGTTTGCACACCCCTGTTAAAATGTCAGGCTTTTGTGATATAAAAAATGAGACCACAATAAATCATTCCAAAATTTTTCCCACCTTTAATGTGACTTATAACCTGTACAATTCAGTTGTAAAACAAACATATCTGTTAGGGGCAAATATAAAACATATACAAAGTACAATAAGCTAGTTGCATACATGTGCACACCCTTAAACTAAAACTTTGTAGAAGCACCTTTTAATTTAATTACAGCATTCAGTCTTCTTGGGTAGGAGTCTATCAGCATGTCACATATTGACTTGGAAACATTTAACCACTCTTCCTTGAAAAAGTGCTCCAAAACTGTCAGATTGCAAGAGTATCTCTTGTGCACAGACCTCTTCTGGTCACCCCACAGAGTTTCTACTGGATTTGGGTCTGGACTCTGACTGGGCCATTCTAAAACTTTAATTTTCTTCTGATGAAGCCATTCTTTTGTTGATTTGAATGTATGCTTGGGGTCATTATCATGTTGAAAGGTGAAATTCCTCTTCATCTTCAGCTTTCTAGCAGACACCTGAAGGTTTTGGGCCAAAAGTGACTGATATTTGGAACTGTTCATAATTCCCTCCACCTTGACTAAAGCCCCAGTTCCAACTGAAGAAAAGCAACCTCAAAGCATGATGCTGCTACCACCATGCTTCATTGTGGGGATGGTGTTCTTTTGGTGATGCGAAGTGTTGTTTTTGTGCCAAACGTACCTTTTGGAATTGTGGACAAAAAGTTCACCCTTGGTCTCATCAGACCATAACACATTTTCCCACATGCTTTTAGGAGAGTTGATGTATTGTTTTGCAAATTTTAGCCTGGCCTTTATGTTTTTCTGTGTAAGAAAAGTCTTCGGTCTTGCAAACCTACCCCATAGCCCATACACATGGAGAATACAGGAGACTGTTGTCACATGTAGAACACAACCAGTACTTGCTAGAAATTCCTGCTGCTCCTTCCGTGTTGCTGTAGGTCTCTTGGCAGCCTCCCTTATCAGTTTTCATCTTGTCTTTTCCTCAATTTTGGAGGGAGATCCAGTTCTTTAAAACGTCACTGTTGTCCCATATTTTCTCCACTTTTTGATGACTGTCTTCACTGTGTTCCATGCTATATCCAATGCTGTGGAAAATTTTTTGTACCCTTCTCCTGACTGATACCTTTCAGCAATGAGATCCCTTTGATGCTTTGTAAGTTCTCTGTGAACCATAGCTTTTGCTGTAGCAGGCAACTGAGTAAATGTCAGGAAAAGCTTACTAGGACAGCTGAAATTTATTGGGGTATTTAGAGTCGATTTTTAACTGATGGCAGGTGTGCACCCAAGAAGACAGAATGATGTAATGAAATCAAAAGGTGCTTCAACAAAGTATTAGTTTGAGGGTGTGCACACTTATGCAACCAGCTTGTTGTATCTTTCGGCTTTTCCCGGTTAGGGGTCGCCACAGGAGAACTCCTGTCCACTAATGATTGGCAGTAGATTTTTATGTACCGACTTGCCAGGCCTGACACATAACCTTCAATGAAGGTACGCCCATTCACGCATGTCTCCACACAGAAGACGCTTTAGCCGAGAATCAAACAGGACAATGTCTTACTGTGAGGCGACAACGCTACCGCAGCACCACCACCACAGCTTCTTATGCAACCAGCTTATTGTACGTTTTTTATTTTTTATATTTTCCCCTAACAGATCTGTTTGTTTTTCAATTTAATTGTACAGGTTATAGGTCACATTAAAGGTGGGAAAAGTTTTGAAATGATTTATTGTGGTCTCATATATATATATATATATATATATATATATATATATTGATTTTTTAGGAATTAAAGCCAAACTAAATCAGAGGTAATGTTAGAGACAACAGGAGGTATGAATAATATCAAACCATCAAAGCTTTATAATAAGGGCAGGCAGCCATGGCATGATTAGGTTTCTGGTTAACTTCAGTGAACATATATAAAAATCTTCCTGCTGCAGTTTTAATCAGCAATCAAAAAGCATTTGTCTATTGACAATTTTATTTACAAATAGCTCTGAAACTAGGATCCCCATGACACATTTTTGATACTTTGTTTTTCTTTTTCTAATGGTATCCTTTTACTATAGCTAATTTTTAAAAGTGCACTCAGAAATTTATGTGCCCTTTATCTTTTGCTTTTTGTCTTGGTTGCCTTTGCAGTTGATATTTTATTACTAAAAAATGTTGTCAAGCAGCCAATCCAACTAATAGGCTATGCCCACCATTTGCACTGGTTTGTGTATGACTGTGTGATATGGTAGAAACAGCCATATCAGTATTCGGCACTTTTACACTAGATACTCTGGGGGCCTTTGGGAGTGTTTCTGCATTAGTTATTACTATGCAGGAAATAGTTACTCTAATGTCTCCACCCCCTTAATAAGCTGTGTTAGACAAGGTGAATAAGGTGAAAGATTTTCCTCCACAAAATAGTGACTGGTTGTACTTATAAATAGATCTTAATAAGGTGGTAGATATAAACATGAATCTGGCGCTAATGAAGGTCAGATACTTAAGATTATGGTATAGACATTTTTTCTACAAGCTATTAACATCCTATACTTCCTAAATTTTATTTATATTGTGATGGCTGTAACATAAAAGGTAGAATACAGATATGGTAGAAAAGTTTTCTGGGTGTAAAAAAGAGACTATGTTTAAATGAGTGAATGCTTATTTGTGTGAATGGCATATGATTGAATTTAGTTTTATATAGTGTAGATAAGTGGAAGCAGAGAGGAAAATTAACATTTGAATGAAAAAGTGATGGTTGTGAAAATGTGTAAAACTGTTATAGCAGTTGGTATCAATATGCATGTGTTCACAGTTTAGGGTTATGATAAGGATTAGGTAAGGGGACAGAGTCAGTGTTGTGCATTCTTTGTATTATGTGTGTTGTGTCCTTTTGTCTTGTATAGTGGTACTATCTGGGAAAGGGTTTTTAGTAACATAATGTGTAGAGTCAAGGTTGGGACAGAGGTTGGTTTAGCATTACAGTTAGGGTTAGAACGCATGAATAAAGAAGGCATGATAATGTGTGCTAAGCCCAACCATAACCCTAACACCACCCCTGCTCTTAACCCTACTTATTAAATTACTAAAACCCCTTTCCCTAACAATATTGCTAACAACCAGAACTGAGAAAAACACACTTTATAATAGCAAAGCTTTCGGATAAAATCCTTCCTCAATACTAATTAGTATTGAGGAAGGATTTTATCCGAAAGCTTTGCTATTATAAAGTGTGTTTTTCTCAGTTCTGGTTGTTATTCATATTTCCTTGCAGCTTGTTCTTTTCCAAACAATATTGCCACAGAGATGACACTTGAGGTCAGTTTTGTAGCTGGGATTTCCTTATGTAGGGCTTTTTTTACAAGGAGAGAGAGGGATTTAATGTTTAGTGATTCACTGCCATGAGTTATTCTGTGTTTTTTGATTCTCTCCTTTTTGTTCTACCATTTGTGATTCTCTCTTTTGAGTTTTCAAACGTTTGTGACATAATCACTGTGACATACTTTTTTTCCTAACGTTACTGACAATATGCAATCTCCAATATCCAGCTTTTTATAGCTATCTTCAATTGATCAAATTTGTAAAAGAAAATTACATTATGTTAGCCTATGGCTGTAACTAAATTGTGTTGTAACCCGCTTGATTTAGTAGCTCGCACACTCGCAGTGTCCCTGAAGAATGTCCCTTCTCTTTCCCTTATAACCCCTGTTAAGCATCGATTCTCCCCTCAAGATCTCTAACTTCCTCCTCTCTGCATCCCCTAGATGGCAGTGTAGAGCTGGTTAAACATGGTTTGCTAAGCATGGGAAAGTTCTCCTTGGCTCTCTTACCATACTTTAAAACAGCCAACAAACTCTCATATATATTCCCAACAAATTGAAATACAGCTGGTTTCAAATACGAAGGACATTAAGTAAATTCTAATTTTACCCTTAACATTTCACCACAAAGCGGTTAACCCTATTGTGCAGTGTGCACTTACCTGCAGAATACCTTCCATAGTGTAGTCAAACTGTTTGTTTTTTTTTTCAAATTTTTGTGCCTCTTCCAGCTGGGCCAAGATTGGCAGTGTATATACTCCTCCCAGCCTTTCACCTATCACCTGTACTGACCTCCTCCAGTCCCTCCCCACCAGTAATCTATAACTACAAGCACATATCTGTGGCACCATTTTGAAATATCCTAGTCTCCCCTAGACACTTCTCCCAATAGCTGCCACGTGTGCTGGCCGTAAGTTTTGCTTTTTCAAGGGTCTGAGTGTTACTATTAGAACCATTCTTTATACAAAATGCTGTGCTATATTCTAGATCATATAGTTAACATAGCTGTGTGAAATACTCCTTGAGTCCATACTGCAGCTGTTGCTATTACATATGAGTGTCTATACTAGATTTAGAAGCATAGACTTGGTAGTAGTAAACAAATGTAATTTCAGAGGTATTGCACTGTTACTGTTGTGCTGTGATATATGACACTATACGCACTCTTTATTGCTAACCCTGAGTATATGTTTATGATTTGCCACACGTAAGGGAATATTATTGCTTTACCAAAATCTGCATGTTTTTTTCTCTATATTAGTACCTATCTCTGCCTGTTTGGCCAATATACCCTTCTTGACTATCCCTCCTTGACAGCTTCTACTCACATCTGTGCTATATCTGTACTTACTACCTCCCCCCTCTCACTGGCCCCCTATCTCTCCTCAATTACTTGATTTCCACTGTCCCTCTGAACACATTGCTTCAACTGCAGGCTACATGAGTTACTGTTGTGTATCCTGTATTACATCATAGTGTTCTAGGTCATAATCCAGCCTTCTGTGTTTGTATACCCCTTTGATGGCCACACTCCCACCACAGGCTTTATTAAAATATATTTTCTTCTTTTATAGCTTCTACTTCCACCCAAGCAATGCAGGCACTCTCTTCCCTCTTCCTTGCTGCTACAAACTCTGTTTGTTATGGTGTGCTGCCCAGAATTGAAACTAGCTGTTCTGCAGTAAACAGAGACAGACATCCCTTCAAAAAGCAATGTAGGTGTTAGCCTACAGCTGTAACTAAACTGTATTGTAACCCGCTTAATTTAGTGGCTCGCACACTTGCAGTGTCCCTGGAGAACATCCCTTCTCTTTCCCTTATGTCCCTTGTTAAGCATTGCTACTCCCCTCTAGCTCTCTAGCTTCCTCCTCTCTGCAACCACTAGATGGTATAGTAGAGCTGGTTAAACATGGTTTGCTAAAGCACTGGGAAGTTCTCCTCACCTCTCTTACCATACCTTAAATAAACAGTGGGCTCTCACATATATTCCCAACAAATTGGCATGCAGCTGGTTTCAAATAATAAGGACATTAAGTTTATTCTAATTTTACTCTTAACATTTCACCGCAAAGTGGTTAACCCTATTATGCAGTGTGCACTTACCTGCAGAATACATTCCATACTGTAGTCAAACTGATTTTTTTTTCAAATTTTTCTGCCTCTTCCAGCTAGGCCAACCCGCTCCATTTGCCCTCACTGCACTTGGGCTCACTTCGCTCCCCTACCCTACCCCCATTCCTACCCACCTCTACAACAATTTAATTTATAGCTACACACCACACCCTTCAATTACCACTCAACACCTCCCACCATCCTAACTATCCAATCAAACAGCACTATAACAGCAACCATACCATAGCAACCACTCCACACCCTCAATCTACCTAATCCAATCATTTACACTCAATTCACCCCACTCACAACATACACACTCGGTCACAGAAGAAACAATGTTCCATAGCCCATATACTCACATACTTCCAACCCTCTACTTATCATTAACAGCTATCATCCTGCTCCAACGTTCAGCCCTCACCACATACCACACTCAACTGCAAAATGACACCTCCTCCCTAGGGTAAACTTCAACTGTTGCTTATCACTATGTAATCCCAAACATTCACATAGATTCATGCCTCTTCAGACCCTTCCACACTATTACCTGCACAAAATACAACCCATTAAACACAAAACCCAAACCTCCCTACAACACCATAAGATTATTTATAAATTTTACAAACTTTACCTACATATTCTATATAAACTAACATGCAGTTGTGACATACACTCCAACCCTGGGCCTAACACCATATCCAACCCGGACCCTAATTGCAACACACCTTTTTATCCACATACACAAAGCTTCTCTTCTCTTTCTGAACCTTAATGTTAGGAGTATCCTAAATAAAGCTCACGAGTTTCATACCCTATTAGCGCTATATAATCCTGAAATTGTATTACTGAATGAAACCTGGCTAAAATCAGAAATCAATAACAATGAAATAACAGCACCAGGTTATAATATCATATGCAAAGACAGAAAAGGCAAAAGGGGAGGGGGTAGCACTACTATACCAAAACAACCTCAACTTAGAGCAACTAGATGCTAATATTCCACATATAGATAATGTTGAAATCATCCTTACAAGATTGAAACTGAATCCTAATAAACATATAAATATCATAGGCTGCTACTGCCCACCAGGTACCAGTATGGAAAACCTACTAGAATGAATCTCAAACTCCTTACCACAGGAAAACATTTTGTTAGGAGATTTTAATATAGACTGGCAAAACTGCACTGGCCATAATCCATCTACCCACATCAACCTTCACAGGTTTACCCAACTAATCTCAGCCCCCACTATAACTGATAAAACATCTAAGCATCAGTCCATTCTGGACTGGATTCTTATATCCAATCCCTCACTCACATCCCAAGTAGGCTGTCTGCCAGACAGCCTAAGTGACCATCAGCCTACCTTCCTTCTTAGAAAAACAACTTACCATCTTAACCAGACATCCATTGGAGTAGTCAGAAACAGAAAGAACATTAAACCAGAAGACTTTATTAATGTCCTAAAACAATGCAACTGGAAGTCACTATCACAACTAGGTCTATATGAAGCAGTACACTACTTTAACATATCCTTCTCACAAATATTAGACCATCATGCACCCACTAGAACCATTAAAATTAAATCAAAGTACACTTGCTGGCTAATTAGAGCAACTAAATCCATTCTCAAAGAAAGGGACAAAGCACAGCTACACTTTCAAAAACAGAACACACTCCACAAAACAAAAATACACAGAGCTCCGCAATAAAGCCAAAAAAATGTTAAATTAGACAAAATTAACTACTACCGAAACTTCCAGGAAAAATATATTCACAACCCTAATAAATTCTGGTTCACTATAAACTCTATATGTCTACCAGGGAAATCTGCAACCCCTACACCAGCTACAGCTAAAAAACTTTTTTTTATATCCCAGCCAAGTTTAACAAATATTTCACCGAAACAGTTCAAACCCTTGCAGAAATCCACACTAAAAGTAACTACAGCGACTTACCCATTACCCAGACAACACAAACACACATGATAGCAACTCCCACTTCTGCCTACACCCAGTCCCAGTCAAATCCATTTTAAATCTCCTCCATAAACTTTAACCGACCACCTTAGCCACAGATAAATTACCAACTGAATACCTACAGCTAGCTGCAGAAGCTATAGCCCACCCTTTTGCTATTCTAATACATAGATCAATATCAGAGTGTAAGGTGCATACTATATGGAAAATGTCCCACATAATGCCACTGCACAGGGGAGGCAACTCCATAGAATTAAACAACTATCGACCTATTGCTATTTTATCTCCCTTATCAAAAATACCTGAAGGAGTTATTCGCACACAGCTAATGAACTACCTCCTAAAAACAATCGCCTATCCAAATATCAGCATGGATTCAGACCCTTCCACAGCACCACCACAGCTCTAATATCCTTTGCCAACACAATCAACCACCATAGAAACAAGGGACAACTAGCTTTAGCCATTTTTCTAGACCTGTCCAAAGCTTTTGATGTGGTCAGCCATAATAAACTCCTTCACACACTATCCAACCTAAACATCAGCACCCCCTCTATCTCATGGTTTAAAAACTACCTATCAGGGCACCAAAAAGCAGTATTATGGTAGAATCAACTATCCACTCTCCTACCAGTATTCTTAGGAGTCCATCAAGGCTCTATATTTGGCCCACTACTCTTGTCTCTGTTTACTAACCAGCTATCTACCTCCACACCCAATGCCTTAGTAGTTCAATATGCTGATGACACCACCCTCATTTGTGCAGCCCACATGTTATATGACCTCCACTCCCTAACCCAAAACTGCTTCTCACTAGCCGAGACCTGGTTCACTAATTTCCAGCTTATCCTAAACCCAAACAAAATGAAACTTCTTATCTTCGGACCTTGTAAATTCCTCCCATGTGACAGCTTTACCATAATGTCCATAAACAATACTAAGATCACCCCCACCTCCCATACCAAACTCTTAGGTGTAGAAATAGACAACAACCTCAGATTTGATATTCATATAGTCTAAACTATCAAGAAAGTTCACAAAAAACTCAGACTCCTCTATTGGAAAAAAACATTTCTCGCTAGACAAACTAAATCTACTATAGCCAGGACACACCTGTTATCCACCCTCCTCTACGTTACCCCAATACTGACCAATCGCCGTAAGTCTGACCTAAACAAACTAGAATCTTGTTATAACAGCTTGTTATAACAAGATTGCTAGATTTGCTACAGAAACCCCATATAAGACCCTTCACTGTGTAACACTCATTGGCTAGAGCTGCCTCATCTACTGAAACTCAACCAATTAATATTAGTATACAAGCTACGCTACTGCCCAACTAAAACCCCAGCACTCCAGAGCCTAGTGACACCTTATTCTGCAACAAAAACCTTAAGATCTAGTACCCAGAACCACCTAGATGTCATCAAAAATAATAATGAAGCTGGGAAATATCTCTCCAGGTACTCTGTCTCAAAAGCATGGAATACGGTACCTAGCCACCTGACCTTCAACAACTCCACTGCACAATTCAAAAAGCTCCTCAAGGCGCACTGTAAGAATACCTGATTGTGCTCCTGTAACTCCCCAGGAGAAATGATCAAGTAACAGCTTGTTCCCACCACAACACTTATATGCCTATTATTTCCTTCACTACTATCAGTACTAAACCACGTTTTCATATACAGATCCACTACGCCACGTGTTCTACCCATCTAACCAACTAGAAACCCTGCTTCAATCTCACTCTCCAAACAACATGTTTACTAATCAACTCTTCCTCTCTTCTCCAATTTCTTCTTTCTCAAATGCTCAGTGATACTGCTTCTTAGTAACAATGACACTAGCCACATCATCTCAGCTATGATACTCTTGTACCCCTCTTACCTAGTCTTTTCTGAATGACTCCTACAGTTAAACCACCAATAGGAGATTAGCACACTATCTAGACCACCAAATACTGTAAAAACGATGACCTGCCAAAGCATTAGTACTATACTATCAACGACACTATATAAAAAATGAAGTTTATCTTCTTGCTACATACTATGTGGAACTATGTTTAAAACAGTTATCTTTATTACTATGTACTGTACAACAAATACTATGTTTTAACTTGCTATTCCACAGGCAAAATGTTTTGCTTATTTTCATATTCCCTGGGATTCATGAAGCTTGTGCCAGGTATAGGCATAACTTTGGCGTTCCAACACCAAATATGGCCGGCGGGCGATCCAGGTTCGAGCTGTTTCCATGTGCACTACCTGCGTACGCTACACCCGCACAGCTCCTGACCCCTGTATGCTAATTACCCCATTTGCAGCAGTGTAGCATGCAAATGAAGTTATTTAGTGATCCAGGAAGTGGTGCAGGCGTAGTGTAAGCATGTAGAAATGTAAACTGTAAAAAAACGGTTTACATTCTTGCAAACATAAAATCAGAGCCATGACAGCCTGCCAAACACATGTATTATATCATTAATATATGCCAATGGCTAAATATATAGCCATTGGCATAAAGAAATGTACAAAATATAAAAAGAACATTTAATTTCATTATTCGCGAACATTAAGCGCAGGCCAGTGGCGTGCAAACCGGATCGCAAGGAAAATAGACAAATATAGAATAAAACTGCAATGTAACACATATCATGATTTACCCATAATGGTCAATGGCAGGCATGTTACACCACACCATGGTGCAAGAGTTGCTAATGGGCTGTGATAGTGTTTTGCATGGTAGCTAGGAATTACTAGGTAACGCCATGCAAATGAGAGGAGTAATAGTGAATCACAGATTCCCCGCTGGTGTAAGGATGCACCTCACAGTGTAGCATTATAACACTGAGGTGTGACCTTGAGATAGAAATTACATCAAGAGAGGGGTGTGTCACCTTTGCTGTAAGCAGATTGGAGCATTGCTAATCCGGTGTCCCGTAGCTAAGCAAAGCTGCAGGAAAGGGGTGTGTTGAACCGGCTATATCCTTGCTTAGCTGAGAGCACACAAGGTAACAGAGTATGCATGTGAACGGAGATTAAAACACACTTAAACTCGGTCAATGGGTTTGCGGGGAGTGCACCGGAGCTGAAACAGGAAGGATATAGGAAATGAATAAGGAAATGCTGCAGCAGGGAAATTGGAGTACAAATGACTAATTAACACCTAGGAACCTACAGTGGACCATTGACAACAGCTAACACGGCTGCAAGCAGCTACCTGCAGAACAGGAAAGGGGAGGGGCTATACTGCAAAGAAAACAGTAAAGTGTCACAGCAGAACAAAGCATATTTACATTATATCAGCTACAAGACACATTTTGCAGCACATGACTGGATAGGGAAAGTACAAAACAAGAAAGATGGCAGTTGGAGGCATGCCGATAATGGGAGGGCATCCTGGTATAAAAGTGAATTAAATTGCAACAGATTAATCAAGGCAGGCAAGAATAACTCCATACTAAAGGCCCCACACTTGCAGTACTCACTGTAAAACCCATAATTAAGATACCCTGCAGCTGGAATTGCTCATACACACCAAATGACATCAGCAGCATACATATAACAATAGTATAAAGTGTGAAAGCACCTCACACACACTTATGTATTCCCATACACTCTGCACCATTGGTGTATACAGACGGGGAACTTTTAATATTTACATGTTAGGGGCTGCCATAGCTTTTATCCACCAGCATGTGTTGGAGACTGAAGGTGGTGTAGAGGATGATGCTCACAACCACCCCAGGCACCAGAGGAGGAGAAGAGTGTTCAGGCCTAGGGTAACCTACCAGGGGATACATAGAATACACATATAGATAGTAGAGAGTTCCAGGGTGGACAGCGGCACCCTACAGTAACTGGTAGAGCTGTGCCGGCCATGCCTCAGAGCCAGAACAAACAGAGGGGAACCCATCCCAGTGGATACAAAGGTATGTGTAAGCCTGAAAATACTAGCTACAGATATCTTTCAAAGGCCAACTGGGGGTATTGTGGGGATCTCACAGGCATCAGCATCCAGGGTACTTCACCAGTGCCTGGATGCCATGTTACCACATGCCAATGAGCACATATACTTCCCCCGAACACAGGAGGAGTTTGCCAACAATATGCTTCTCTTCCACCATGTGGCAGAATACCCTGAGGTACTGGGTGCAATAGACTGCACACACATACACATCATGTCACCACCTAGTCAGAAGGGTAGGCGCTACATAAACCGCAAGGGATACCCCTCCATCAACTGCCAGGTCATGTGCAATACCCAGGGCATTATCATGGATGTGTGTGCTGGCAGCCCTGGAAGCTAGCACGACTCCCACATCTGGCATGCCTCACAGCTGTATCAGGTATTTGCCGGGGGGACATCCCATATGGCCAACTGGTGGGGGATGCTGGCTATGCACTGGAACCGTAGATGATGACTCCCATCAGAAATGCACACACACACACATGCAAGAACGCCATAATGAGGCACAAGCACAAACCAGAATCATCATAGAGCATGTGTTTGGGATGCTTAAATCATGGTTCCATTGCTTGGACATATCTGTACTCTCCAGGCATGTGTGCCCACATCTTCATAGTATGTGCCATGCTACACAATATGATCCTGCGGAAACAGCTGCAGCAGGGACAGAATGGTGAAGGCCCTCACAGTGCACCAGCATTGCCAAGAGCCCCACAGGCACAGAGTTACTCAGACCATGAACACCCTGAGCCAGCCCCAGTAGGCAGATGGAGGCATGCCCAGTATGTCCATGCCTTGGCAAGGAGGGAACATATAGCACACACACACTGACAGTGTAGGCACCTAGGGACTGACACCTTTCACCACCTACACACACAGTAAAAATGGATGGCACACACACAAGACTACCTGTAAATTGTCATGTATAGGCAGTCTACTGTGTGCATCCAACATAGGCAGCCCTCAACTATTGAACACACAACTACTATTGGCACAAGGTAAGTCAACACCTGAACAGTAAATTAAGCTATCAGCATGTGCTGATACTGTGTGTATAGATTCATAGATTCATAGGTAGGTACTTGGCTAACTGTCTGAGGGCATTCATAAGCCTAGCCAAAATGTGTCAGCTTTTGCCACCCCATTGATTAATTAACTCTCCCTCTGTGGAGCAGAGCCAATGGCAAGACCCCTGGGGTGTATCTACTGTTCCCCATCCACTCTTCAAGGTTTTTTATAAGGAGTGTTAGTGAGGGGCTCTGTATAATGTAATTAGGGATGTAGTTTCAAAGCATGGGGAGTTTCTGTGACAGGAATCTATCCCTCCAGCATCTTTTAGTTATTGTTGTGGCAAGGTTTAGCTCACTACAGCATGTGGCTTACTGTGACATGGATTCCCATAGGTGGAGCATATCCATTAAGCCTGAGTTGGACATGGCTTTGTTGGCCAGCAGAGATCATCTCTGAGTAAACGAGATGCCACTGAGTAAAGCAGGAGTTTATTCAGTCTGGCTGCATAGGACATATGTTTGACGCCAGTAATTCTCTTGGCGAGGTATGTTCATGGACTTTCCAGCTGTCAGAAGTGTCTTCTGAGGTACATCCCAAATGGGTTATTATACTCTATGATGGGACTGATGAGTGATGAGTAAAGGGGCACTATAATCTCAGTATGTCTAGATGCAATCCCTTTAGCAATCGGATGGCCTACATAGAAGGATGTCCTAACTACTTTGGAGATATGATTGTCAAAGGAGAGATCACTATCTACCTTAGTCCCCAGATACCCTATTACCTCATCTGTATTAAAGTGGCTGCCACTTACTTGTTAATATGTCGGGTGTTTAGTTTTTCCAAAATGGAATGACCATGCAGTTTGTGGCACTTAGCTGTAGTCCATGACATCAACACCCTGTGTCGGTCTCTGTGAAGCCTCTTGAAGGATGTCTGTGTCAGATGGACTGTCAGTTATGGCTCCCAATTTGCAGTCATTGCGAAACATGGTCTGCCGTAGTCCACTTGTGTTTGCCTGTACCTCTGAGAAGTATATGCCAAACAGTAGGGTTCCCAGGACTGAGTCCTGTAGAGCACCAGTTGTGACTGGTTAAGAGTTGGACCTGGAGGCTGCTAGTCTTACCATGTGAGTTCTGTGTGTAAGCCTGTTGGCAACCCATCCTGTGATGTATGGGTTTATGTACAGGCTGGTGAGGTTATCAATAATACCTGAGTGAGGAATGGTGTCAAAAGCCTTGGCGAGGTCCAGGTAGTATGTATGAACCATCTCTCCCCTCATCTAACGTCTTGACGACTGTTTGTAAGAAGTCAAACAGGTTCAGTAGGCATGATCTGCACTCAACCAAGCTGACCTGGGTTGGGTCAAGTGTTTGGAAATTACCAATGTCTTTGTCAATGAGTGCCATGAGGATGTGCTCTATAGCTTTGTAGACCAGGCTAATCAGGCTTATGGGGTGGTAGTTACCATGGTCAGTTGTGTTTCCACCTAGGTGGAGTGGAATAACCATTGCTATGCACCATTGTATGGGCATGTAGCCTGTGTAGAGGCTGAGGTTGAAAAGTTTAATTAGGTGGGGGGGGGGGGGTTAGTTTGTCTTGTAGTGTTTGCAAGATGCAGTCTGGGACACCATCTGCCTCCAGTGATGCTTTGTTTTGCCATCTGAGAGTGCCATTTCCACCTGTATGTCTCTGATGTCTGGGATACTGTACTTTCCGGGTATTGTTGTGGGCTCTTTAGGGGGTGAAGTTTGCACTGAATGTATCTGCAAGGATGTTGGCGATATCAGTAGGGTCAGTATATTCTGTGCTATATCGCACCAGCACAGTGCAAATCTGTGTGTTACCACTAAGATCCTTGACATAGCCAAAGAAGGCTTTGTAGTTATCTTTCAAATCCCTTCCTATCTTCCTGTTGATGTTAGCCTTGGATGATTTCATGAGGGACCTTTGTTTATTACTAATACTGGTCACAGATGTCTGCCATTCTTGGGTGTTGCTGTCTTTCTGGACTACTGTCCTACTTCTGTTGTATAGCCTGTTTATTTCAGGGATCCACCAGACTGGTGTCCTTGTCTAGGAGGAGTGATTCTTGGTTTACCAGTGACGCCACGATCCATACATCCTTGCAGGTGCTTATAGAGTGCATTTGTAAATCTTTCTGTATCTTGAGCAGTGTTTTCTCTTAGCGTGGGGGCTGTGAAATCTCCCACCTCTGTCTTTAGTAGTGTGAATTTAGCTGTAGGAAAGGTATTCACTGTGGTTTCCTTGGGTGGGGGAGATGGTTGGGTGTGGAAATCATCAGTGAAAAGTCGATGGTCAGATCTAACCAGTGACTGGTTTACCTGCACCTGTCACCCATGTTGGTGATTACCACTTCTAGTATGTTTCCACCTCTCGTTAGGGAGTTTACCATCTGAGACAGGGCATATGAGGTGATAAATTCCAGGAAGCACTGGGCCTGGAAGTGAGTACTCGAGTACGTTTCCCAGTTAATGGTTGGGTAGTTGACATCGACCAATACCAGGGTGCTCAGTAGGAATGTCATGTTTTCCACTGTCTCCAGGGAGGAGGAGTGGTGGTCTTGGGTCATGGAGGGTGACCTGTAGCAGGCCACAGTTTGCATTGCAGTTGTGGCAGATGTTAGCTGCACATGGATGATCTCAGAGGTATCATGCTGCCCCACTAACCTGGAGGTGTAGGTATCCCTGATGTATATGGATACACCCCCTCCATGTCTGTGTCAGTTCATGTTCTGTGGCCGAAATGTGTGGTATGGGTTGTAGTCCGGTAATGCTGGTGTGCTCTTAGGAGCCTTAAAACACATCTCAGTTACTGCACAGATGTTGATGTTGTCCATAGGGAGGAGTGCTGTGAGTGCATGCATGTTGTGATTACAACCCCTGGAGTGGAGTAGCATAACCCTCAATGATTCTGCTATTGTGCTGTTTACAGAGGTGGGAACCACATTTGACACTTGCCTAAAAAAAGCACCATGGGGGCGCCAATAGCCTTGGCCAGTATTCTAAAGCATAAGAATGACACATGCAAGCCGGTATTGTATTGCTACATGCATGTTACCCATCTGTGCTTGTTTCTCATCCTTCATGTAGATAACCTACTGGTAAGCAATAGAAAGCTTTAAACTTATACAAGTCTTCTAGCTTCCAAGATAGGCTTTTGGAGTGATTAAGCATCAGTGTTCTGTATGTTTTTGCTGTACCTAACTGTTTTCCGACTACATGGTGATTTTTTACTGTATATTGTGATCAGAAAGCTCGGTTTATTCACATATTATGTCTGTGATGGCCTGCACTTTAGAGGTTCACAGATAGGTAGTAGGTTATCTGCCCAAGGGCATTTAGAAGCATAGCTACAGTGTGTTGGATTTCTCTGTACCATTGATAAAGTAACTGAGACTCTGTCAAGCATAGCCAATGAAGTGATTCCAGGCAGAGTTGCCAGAAGCTGTTGAGGACTGGGGTAGTGGAGGGTGATGGGGGCACTTAATGATCTAAAGAGGGCATTTTAACGTGAAACATCAACAACATTCAATTTCCCCCACAGGTCATGCAGCTATAAAATTGGAGGGGCTCCCCCACCCCCTGGCTGTATGGTTCTGGGACACATGATCCCAGGGGTGTATATTCTGTTACCCATTCAAACATCAAGGTTTCTCATGAAGTGCGTCAGTGAGGGGCTATGCCTAATGCAGTTAGGAATTTAATTTATAGGCTCTCATTTCATTTGCTATGTTTTTTTTCAAGAGTAAGTGAAGCTCAGTAGGTTTGGGCACCTCCTCCCTTTGCTTAGCCTAGCTTACAGATAGAAACCATCTAAAAAGAAAATAGGCAGAAGCAATGTTAATGTTATTAGTGTAATGGTTACAGCATTTGCACAGTATCTGTGCATTCCTGGTACAAATCCCAATAAAGCCAGAGATGTTTTTCATGTTAAAAAGTATACTTTATCCACAGCTTCCATATCTAGGTAGTATTCTTCAGTATAATAAATATTTGAAACACCCATATATACCTATGTGTACTGGAGGGTAAAGTCAACAGAGAATGTAATGTTATGTAAGCACATAGTGAGATGTTACTTCACTGAAATGTATATATCCTGAGTAGTTAGCAGATGTGGCCGTGTATGCGCGCACAGTTTATAAGTTTTAAAGTTTGTTTAACTGCTGCTTTAATGTCGCACAAACACTTTTAAACATGCTTACAACCGCTTAAATGAACCTTATCCTGGTGTAAAACACATTTTTAAAGCATCGCAGGTGTTGAACCCTAGACCATAGACACAATAGTGATGGAACTTACCGCTAAGCCATCTGAGCTGTATATGTGTTTCAATGCCTTTGGACTACACCTTATACTATAGGCATTCCACAGTATTGACCACAAATGGGGCAGTCACTTTGTGTACATATGTACAGTACATTGTAATGTACTGTAGTTTGTGAATCAACATATACAACTCTACATATGTATAACTGTCACAAATTAATACTAAATATATATCTATCTATATATATATATATATATATATATATATATATATATATATGCATGTCAGTGATGTCTGCATATACATAGAAATATATATATATATATATATATATATATATATATATATTTCTATGTATATGCAGACATCACTGACATGTATATATATATATATATATATATATATATATATATATATATATATATATATATTTAGTATTAATTTGTAACAGTTATACATATATATATATATATATATATATATATATATATATATATATATATATTTTTATATATATATATATATATATATATATATATATATATATATATTATATATATATATATATATATATTTATATATGATCCGCAGTGGTGCAGCAGTAGTGTTGTTGCCTCACAGCAAGAGGTGCTCCTGTTCGATTCTCGGCTGAAGTGTGGGGAGTGCCTTCTGTGTGGAGTCTGCATGTCTTCCCCGTGGTCGAGTGGCATCCCGAAAGAAATGTGTGAATGGGCATGCCTTCATTGAAGGTTGGGTGTCGAGCTGGCAACTTGGCACCGTAAAAATCTACTGCCAATCATTGGCGGACCGGAGTTCCGCTATGGCGACCCCTAACTGGGAAAAGCCAAAAGACAAACAATAACAATATATATATATATATATATATATATATATATATCTATATCTATATATATATATATATATATATATATATATATACATATACAGTTACATCTACAGCCATATATATAAACATCTATGAACACAGTTTGTGACACAGAAGCAATCCAAAGGAGTTGAAGTGGACACAAAATACATACAGCTCTGTTATTATAACTATTAATATTAACTTAATTCACCATAGAAGGGATGGTTGTTGTGTATGAGGAGATTGGGGTGGGGGGAAGAATGATGAGCAATGAAATTATGCATCAGGGAGAGCCTGGGTTGGATGTTCAATAAGTTAACTGGAAGGGTATACATGGAGTATTGGGACAATATAAAAAAGAAACAAAACAAGAACCATTATCATCCATAATACACCCTGTCAGGTCACATTGCAACACTTAATTCCACAAACATATGAACATTAACATGTATAATACATATGTACACCAACTGACTGTCACATTTGTTTTCAGTAGTGAGGAATGCCCATAGTAAAATGTATATTCTATACACCTTAACATTTGTACATATCTCAGATGTCTTAGTGGTAAAGTCAGTGATTGTGGTGTTCATGGTCCCAGGTTCATGACCTGCAAGGGCTGTTAATTTATTTTGAGGGTCAGAATACAGGCTGTTAGATGCAGGTTGATTAAAGCATTTTTAAGCAGTTGTAAGCGGTTTTGTGTGGGTTTGCATGACAGAAAAGCAGCACTTAAATACGGTTAAACATATAAGCGCTTCACAAGTTTAACCTTTGCTTAACATCGCACAGACCACAGGCAAACCCATTTACAACTGCTTAAATGTGCGTTAATCACACTTTCCCTACCCGTTCTGAGAGGTGAAATGATAACCACTTCCAGGATTAGAACTCGCAACCATGCACACCGTCCTCAGAGTAACCTGCTACTAAGCTACCTGAGATGTACTTATGCCAGTTGTGTATTCAGACAGGTTAAAACACAAAAAGGAGGATTGTGTGGAAATAGGACAAACCGCCATGTACCCAATGAAAGGTGAATGCTATATATCTATACATCTATATATATATATATATATATATATATAGAGAGAGAGAGAGAGAGATAGAAACATGTCAATTTATAGAGATATACACACATATATATATATATATATATATATATATATATATATATATATAGGATAAAAACATGTACACATCTATGGAGATACATATAAACGTATGCAATAATATATATTATATACCTATATCTATCTCTCTCTCTCTCTCTCTCTCTGTATATATATATATATATATATATATATATATATATATATATATACATACATACATAAATACATGTGTGTATACAGCATCTGAAGTGTTCATATCTGAGTATAACATTGACCATAGCAATCACACATTCTGCCACCTCCAAACAATATGATCATAACATATTAAGAGTATATGTCAATACACTATTACAAATATGTTCTATTGACATGAGCCAAATAGGGTTAGTCACCAACACAACTACAATGACTGCAAATATCCATGACAGAAATACACAGGCATCTTTCATGTAGCAAAACATCATTACATTACGATGTATTGTCAAAAGGAGTCAAGGACTAACCATACCTGCATGCTATACAGGAAGAATTTAACAGTGCCTTAATCAATCAGCCTGCAATTACCATAGTATTAGTCCACTAAGGGATTGTTGTTCACATAGGGAAAGAACCCCCACACACATATAGAATATGTATAAAAGCAGTTCCTACACACCTGCATCTGCTATGTACACCCACCAACATCTCTCCCACACCAAAACTAATTACACCAATATATACTGTTATACCATAACCAATTATTTACCCACTGTACGACATCTGCTGAAACCTTAACATATCTGGACAGAGACAAACTAACATGGCCCTATCTAAAATAGTTGCTGTTACACAATAGAACAGCTGCTGATGCTACAGGGTTTGTTTGAACTAATCCTGTTTCAAAGGGTTGAAAAGTAATTACACCAGGAAGTATTACCAATTACTGATTAACCGTTCAGTATGATATGCATTTACACCAAACTAAAGATGTCTGGTGAGCACACTGTAAACTCCCTAACATTATATGCATAGCCATACAGCCATGAACTGGACAAACATCCTGGCCAGACTGAAACATATGCAGAAGTATTAGGTACAGACAAACCCTGCACAACTAGCAATGTTCAGAAATATAACAGCAGTACTCACATGTAGACCAAATCTTCTAGGCATTACACACAATATATTTCTGTATGTCTCCATACAGCTGTTGCAACAGATTTCAAACAACACTTCCAGGCTGTCTTCCTCACAAGTAAGGCAAAGGGACAACACCCAAGTGGAGTACTCAGTTATACTCCACCGTTGCCATAGTATTGGCTAAGGGAGTAGCTGCACAGCTGATGTGCATGCAAATAACTACTGTGGAACACCAATTGGTTATCAGGATAGCACTTTACTGATCTCTAACTATAAAAGGATGCCTTGTCACACATTCAAACCATCTGTATCTACCTGCAGAATAGTACAAAATACCCAACAGAAGATCGAAACACAAACCGAAAACGATTAATATACCAGTCAATAACACCTCCAATTACTAAGAAGGTATGTATAACATTTAGTATGTCTGTGTATGTAGTATCTGTTCTGTAATAATTGCAGTGTAATCAGTGCATATAGTGGAAATAGCTATCTTGTAGTGATGTATTGTTGAGCAGTAGTAATGCTTGTAGTATTCTATGTGTGTACTGCTGTAGGTCACAAGGCAAACTCCTCATGCACCACAAGGGATGATATATATGGGCTTGGAATTCACCAATTCTTTTCCAGCCACTGTCAGTGTCAGGGTTGGTCCAACAAGTATGTGCTATAACAGGGGATAGTATATGTTGATATATTGTAACAGTAGACATATGTATGGGTGTATTAGTGAGATGAACATGTCAAAGGTGGGCTTACTGTTCAAATATGATTTGCATTGTAGGATATTGTGCCAATAACTGTGTAATGTACAGTATTTTAGGCAGATCTGTATTCCATTTTACATAGTGTTTCTGTTATGTTATGCAAACATTAGTTATGTCTATTGGCGATTACGATACTCAATAAAAGTATACATATAACTTGTATTCTTCTGACAGTTTAGCAGCATGATAGCAAAGAAAATTAGAAGAGCTAGGTAACTATCCATGCACATAAGACATGTAATATCCACCTCACTAGTATCGTTTGCAAGCCATTACAGCTGTGCATGTGTACATGTCATGCAAATGTGCAGTGACCCTTGTTACGGGGCTGGCCCAAATGGCTATGTGCACACCTACATAGAGTGGATATTGACTGTAGAGACACACTAGTTGAACTTTCAGGTTTGTGTAGCCTAACCTCTCATTGCCAACCTAACAGCCACTTGCAAATACTATATGCAAGGTTATGCACAGTACTGGTAATGAAACAGGTTGCATATCATCTGTAACTCCAGTGTAACATCTGCAGTAGGAGTGTAAGATGTAGGAGACCGCTGCCCATGTGTAATAGCTGCTTCATAGGTGATGGTTTACACTATCTCATTATATCCTGATTATGTTGATAGTGGCAGCAGAGTCTATTGATACTTGACTCTGTTTAGGGAGTGGGTGTCTGTGCCCAACAGAGCTCATGGTTCTGGTGGATATGTGAGTATATACCCAGAAAAGGATACAGACCTGTTGACACTTGCATCATCTGTAATCAACTATCAGGATGTGATGTGCTCCTCAGAGGATGATTGCTACTAAAGGTAGCTACTATGTTTCTGTAATAGCCAGTGTTGTCACGTCCATAACACAAATATTTACTTGTGAGCATCACTGTCTAAAACATCTTCATAAGCAATACGTAAACTAAATACAGTACTTGGTACTTGTAGTACTGAATGCTCATAAAGGCATGTCCACTAGTCAGCTACTGGTGTTTACTAATGTCAGCTTTGTGTATGTGGCCATCTTGGGGGAATGTAATCTCTATGCCATGTACCCTGCCAAACCCATTTAACACCACACCCCACACATTGTCTGGGATGCAGCTACAGGAGTAAGCTGGAATGCAGTCCAGTCTACAGCCATGACTGGACTGGACAGTCATGAGGTGTAGGTTAACACATGCAGCTCATCACCACAACCAACACATACCCTTACCAGAACACAGTAAAGACACCCACACATACCACCAAAAATCACACACATTCACAGAGGCTTCTCAGTATCTGACCAAGCAAGAGACCTCCCAAGCTGGAATAGACAGACAACAAAATACAAAACTTGTATGACATAGTTTGCATAATTGTGCCATACCTCAGAACACGTGGCCAGAAACATACCCAACAGTACTCATTTGTGAATGCAAACTGTAGCACTATGTTACACACCATGTTATACAAGGGCAAACATGCTGTCAGCTGCCTATCTGCCATGATTAGCCACATACCCACACACTCAGACCACCTTTAGAACTATACACATGGCTCTGGCATATTCCATGTAGCCTGGACTGCATGGAAACACACATGTAGGAACTGTCAGGTCTTGTAGCCCATGCAGGTATGTCCCAAGGCCTGGGTAGCATTCTGCCATTGTCCAGAATGATACTGCAGTACAGGGACAAAAGGATTGCATTCCACAGTTGTCTAATGTACTGGTGTAATTCAAGGGGTATCCAGTATCTCTCTACCTGGGATAACATGGTTGACAGACCATGATGCTTTGCCAGACAGGGCCTGCACCTGTCACCCCTGGGAATCTGGATACTGGCTAGGGCTCATGCTTCCCCTATAGTGCCTTCATCATGCAAAGTTCCAGTGAAAGTCCACTGCTGTAAC
This sequence comes from Protopterus annectens, assembly GCF_019279795.1. Lineage (NCBI taxonomy): Eukaryota > Metazoa > Chordata > Ceratodontiformes > Protopteridae > Protopterus > Protopterus annectens. Next base: position 551,003,998 of record NC_056744.1, read on the forward strand.
AGGGACAGCCAAGCAATAAACTGCGGGTCTTGCTACTCAATGATACATTTCAGAAACTCAATATGGACTCACTTACGTCAGTCCTTAACATGGAGAACATATCTGTGCAGTGACTGAAATATGGATCAATGCTCCGGAGAGCACCCCTGCATGACCATGTTATAACACATACCTCACCTCTTGGCCATTATCCTTTATTGGAACACATGGGCCACAGGTGTGTCCATATTCCTGAAGGATATGTACACCCCCACGCTAGTTGCACTTGCATAATTTCAGATGCAGTATGCTGAGCAACTACCTTTGTGCCAAAGTGGAATCCAAATTGCACCTTGCGACAAATAACCCACCATGCCTCATTCCCAACTGTCATATTGTGCTGTAATGGGGAATATTAGGTTTGAGACAGAAAACCATAATAATGGCTACTCTCAACTATCCCATTATGAACTGGGAAGACTCCTCATGTACCAACACCTGTGCTCAATGCATGTTGGATTTCATCAACCCCAATGACCTGGATCACCATAGTCACACAAACAGGGATAATAGTATGCTACCCATAGTCAGTCTCCATAGCCAATGTTATGCTTCTTAAGAATGAAGTGGTGACTGTCACTGCACCCATGCAGATGGACAATGCATGCGCAAATGCTGAATCCTACACAAATGCACTTTAAGCACTCACATAAGTGCAGTGATTGTGCCATTGAAAAAGAACCAAGATTCAACCAAACACAAACAAGAAGGCAAACTGGTGGTACCCTGCCTTAAACTGTAACACATAAGGTAGTAACTGTTGCAAGAGTGAACACACATGAGTGGAAGTGATCCCTGGTCAGCCTCAGTGAGAAGCAGATACACCATATAAAGTCACACAAAGCTACTGTGAAACTAATCAGCCAAATATTATGTGGCCAACCACAGAGCATTCTATAGCTGTGTCATGAATCATAATGGCAACAACAAGACCTGCCGTGCTTCACAGCACTATGGCATGAGAGGTACTGCACCTACAGAAATAGCACCTGTACATCCAGATAGGGTCTCTCCCCCCAACAGGTACACATATTTATATATCCAAGTACACTACTGAGCCCCTGTATTAACAAATATGCAGGTACAAGCAGCAGTCTCTAAAACCATGCATACAGCTTGCATGGGATATGTCAACATCCCAGGGTGTATCCTACACAAATGTCAGAACAATTTGCTCTCCACATACACATCATGTTCAATCATAGCTTCATGTCAGGCTGTGTACACAATGAATGTTGCACAGCAACCGTTATCACACCCCACAAAGGGGGAGACACCACTGATAATGGGAAATAGTGCACTACTACCCTGCTGAGTCTGGTCTGTAAGGCCATGAACCTTGATCAACTTATTTGATATAGTCAGTACAGATGTAGAAGACAGTAAGGTTGATTGAAACCTGCTCACTGCTGCATAAAAGTGCTTACTCCCACTTACCCATGCGGTAATTTCTTTAAAAGAAAAGAAAAAAAGGGGTGATAGGAAAGTGGTGAAAAAGGGGCACAAAGAGGGAAAGACAGTAGGCAAGGTAGCAAGGGATGTGCAGGAAGGGTGTAGGTAAGGACCATAACTGTCCATTTCTTCTACAGCAACGGCTGTGCATATGCAGTAAATTCGGGGTACATTTGGACACTCACAACCCTGAGAGATGGGTGAGGACAACAATAGTATGTTGTGATGCCAATTATAAATGTTTATATGTGTCCAGTGGACACTTGTGCAAAATGGACAGCTTTGTATGGGGCGTGCTTTTTTTGCGGGAACAGATTGCCCTTATTTTATTTTACGTTTAGGTGAGAGTGGGATGTTGGTGAAGGAGAGTAGGTATGATCAGGGAGGATAGGTTGGGTAGGATGACAGACAAGATAAACAAGACGTGTACAGGGGTAGTATATGATACATGTGGGGGGGATACCTTGGATGGGGAGTGGTATCTGAAAGTCACAAGCCCATGAGCCCACAAATGGATACAGTGGGACTGAGATCCCCACCCATGGGCAGTCACCACTGCACCTTAACAGCCCAGAAGGTGGCTGTGCTGGGGGCTGTGTAGGAGGGGCAGGCTCACACTCTAGTTGCACCACTCGGCCCTCAAGCTGGCATAGGCAGTCTCGAATCTCCCTGTCAAGCTCCCTACACACCATGGCCTGGACTGTACCATGGGTGACAGGTTCCTGTGTGCTCCCGCTCCCGGGGGGGGCAAGCTCCATCCCCTGCAGCGGTTCCACCCAAAGATGGTGTAGGGCCAACAGACAAAGAGGCCCTAGGCTGGGCCCCAGAAGTGCTGGTGCCCAGTGCCATGGAGAGCTGAGGTGGGACAGGTGGGTCCACTGGGAACGGCCTTCCCATACGAGCTATGTTGTAGCATGTTTAAGGCAGATATGGGTTGTAATAGTCAACAGCATTCATGGTTAGTTATAACAGCATGCATAGATATTCCCATTACCCAGAGCACCAGATATAAAATAGTTGCAGTACAGGCAGAACAAATGCATATATGGGTAAACAGTGGCCATTACAACAACATGCAGGTTTCATTGATGGCAACAGGGCACCAAATATGGGGGTATTTTAACATGGCACGTGCATAGAAACAGATGTGAATATTTATAAACCAATAGGACATATGTCCCAACAAAGGTTAGGAGTGAGTGTAGATATACCAAATGAGTTGTGTAAATCGGTTATTTTTGCACATACGGTAGGGGTGAGAGAGAGAGAGAGTTCAATTAACAACTAATAAATCCTTGTAATTTACACAACATTCATAGTCACTGCAGTGATCTGTCCCTTACATGTATTATTACACTACCCAATGGTGTTATATTGTACAATGGTATGTTTGTATATTAGTATGTATGGGACCTGTGTCTTACGTACAGGCTTGATAAGATGCAGGTGTAATGCAACATGTTTTGAGACTGCTGACTGCTGTCATACACTTTGGGTGAGATGCTGGGATGACAGGTATGTTTGCATGTACATTCTCTGACTATGTACAAGTCTGACTATCAGTTATATGCCATTTACAGCTGCCTACATTTCATTGATCATCACACTAATTTGTCAGGGGAACACAACAGGTGATGTGGGCCATTTATCAGGACATACTGGGCAGATTGGAACAGTTGAGGGGTATGAATACGCATACCACTTTCTATTTGCGCATTGTAGCATAATCTGTGCAGTTGTTATGTGTATATATGGATACAGCTTTCTCTCTGAACATTCTAACAAACTGTGTGCAGTTGTGTGGAATGATTATGCATACAACTCACTGCAGCTCCAGGGATCCAAAGTCTTGCTGTGTGTGACAAAACCATTAAAATTAAGATCACTGTACACTATGCTATCAGGCAATTTTTGTGAGGCTTTGCAATGTATTTATTCTAATATGACTGACCTGTATGCACTTCCGACATTGTTAGACAGCACTTCATACACATTTTATCTGCATGCCACAGTGTGGGTAACACTGCTTACTACAACAGTACTATTTAATAACTGCAACAGTACAATAACATATGACTACAGAGTAAACAGAAGCAATGCAAGGGTTACACCTTTATTCGCAGCATATTACACAAATCTGTATACTGGTACAACACTTTCTGAGGCTCTTACATTTATTTGACGTTTACATCACATTATCAAAAGATGAAAATAGCGAACGCTATTTTATCGGCCACAAAACATCTAAACATGAAAATATCGAACATTCAGAACAGCAAATTTTTTCCCATGGAAAAAAAATTACTGCTCCGAAACACATACACACAACACAAGCACATCAAGCAAACAGCAGCCACACACGTACACTTAAATTCCTACATCTAATGCTACACTAAACTAAACATACACTACTATCTACCCACTTACCTTAACGCAAACCCTAACGCTAAGGTCCGTCACTGTCGCACACTCCCCTAACCCGCACCCTAACCCTAACTCACTTAAACCACCCCTAAACCTAAAGTCTGTCAATATCGCACACACGCCTAACTCACGCCCTAACCCTAACTTACTTAACTCACCCCTAAACCTAACGTACAAACAATCGTACACTTACCTGAACTCAACCCGTAACTTTCCACCACAGTGCTAAGAATAGCGAAGCCACAGAAACGGCCAACCGAATTCTTTCCCGAGGAAAGAATTTACTGTTCTGCAGCTTCGCTATTCTTAGCATTCACTGAATTGTGTTTGATATCAGAACATTCAAAGTTTTAATACTTCAATGTTCTGATATAGACCCTTTATTTGTTATGACAGTACATCCTGGCTATTTACTAACCTGCCTCATGATGCATCCTTTGCAGCCTAGCATCATAGGCTTGCTGGTTCGTAGCACACTCATCTGCCGCTGCCAGCGAAGTACAGTGATATTTAGCCATATCTATCCATAATATACATAAGCTATGCAATTATTAACTACGTAGTGGAAGGAGTACTTACTCAGTTCTGGGGCATTCTGCATCTGCCTTGCTTCCTGGGTCCACTGTTCCAGGACATCCCCCCACCACCGCCTCAGGTCTGCATGGTGGTGCCTGACCTGCTCACCAGTCCGGGGGATACCTGTGGCAGTAGTGAGGTCACAGGCGAGACTGTCCCAGGCCTCCATTTTGTACTGTGAGCCCTGGTACTGGCCTTGCAGTAGTCTTCTGTCATGGTGCTTTACCAGGAGCCATACCATGAATTTGGACTCTTGGATGCCCCAGCGCTATGCTCTAAATCGAGTGCCTTCTCCCACTCCAGCCATTCTGCCTGCAGGGGGATGCACCAACCAGTTATGAGCCGTATTCCCACCTCTTCAGTTTAAGTAGGGCCAGATTCCTGCACTTTTCAGTAATTGGCCTGTTTTGAAAAGGCTAAGCTATGTCTTATTCATTACAGGTTATATATGTGTCTGGTATCCGTCATTCATGTGTACATACACTGTATGGGATCCTGGGGACTTCATAACTTTATTACAGTGACACCTCAACTCTATGTTTACTGCAGTACTCCAATTCACATATATATGGTCTGTGGCAGGTTATAGAACATTACACTGTACATAGATTCAGTTCACATATTTGATTTGATTTCCCTGTGGTGAGGATTAGTTTGCAGATACCTCCTTTATATGTATTGCTATCATGGCGTAGTGGTTAACTACTGCGACTGTGATGTACAAGGTCCTGAGCTCTATCCTTGCAGAGGCTGTTCATTTTGTTGCTGGCCAGAACACAAGCTGTTGGGTACAGAGTGATTAAGGCACTTCAAAGCAGTTGTGAACGGGTGTGCAACGGTTTGCATGGAGCTAAGCAATGCTAACCTCCAGATACAGTTTCTTACACTCAGCCTCTGCATTGTTTCAACAGTGTGATACTCGTATAGAGGCAGCTAAATAGGCTTACACCCGCTTGCTCCTGCACTTGCAAATGCACTGCATCTGGTGTTTGAATCTGACACTCACACCCCTGGGTGGGGGTGAAGACTACAATAATACCTTGTGATACCTATTACATTGGCTTACATGCCTACAGTGGGGTCTTGCGACCATGTGTTCGTAGATGTTGTGTAGTGGGTTATGCAATGACACATAAGGTCATACCGTACTTAGCCATTTAAACTGGACTGTGCTGTGGTGGGACCCATATCGGGAATGGCTGCCTATTAGGCGTAAGCATGCCGGTCAACTGTACAGAATCCGCGACTTGTCCAGAGTTTGCTTCATATTATTGGTGTGTTCCTCTTACGATCTGCACCTGTCTGGCAAATACCTGGGAAATGACACCATTAGATACAGACAAGTAATTGAGTTTAGGACCCCACATCCTTCAGCCGAGTCATGCTAATGCATACCTATTATTCTATCAGCTTTCTATGGTTGTAAGTGGAATATGTGCTTTCTGTCCCTATTTGTTCCCCTAATGGTTTATGTTCTGTCCAATGGTTTTGCTCTTAGGGGTTGAGAGGTTTGGGCTTAAGCTCTGCCCATTTCGGAATATTACTTACATCCCTGAGGCGGTCCTAATACAACTTTGCCAGCCAACACGTGCACACCTAGGCCCATAATTGCATACCCGTAGTTCCCTCACCTGCCCCTCCTCTACAGCACTCATCCTTACTGTGGGTGTGGGTGGGGTCTAACCACACTACTACACACTGCCCACTCTCCATGTGTCAGGACCCATGTCA